>NC_056750.1:544275199-544507699 GCF_019279795.1 Protopterus annectens | reverse complement strand
GATATAATTTTAGATAGATATAGGTACACACACACGCATATATATATATATATATATATATATATATATATATATATATATATATATATATACACACACACACATGCTCCTACCCATACCTGACCCTTTCATCTGGGTAGGGGATATCCATTATGGAAGGTCAATCCTGGAATCCCCTTACTGGCTGATACAATAGACAGTAAGATGTTTCCATAGCAGGCCTTCTATACACTTATTGAGGCATTCTTGTTTGACACACACACACACACACACACACACACACACACACACACACACACACACACACACACACACAAGCATATGTGCATATACATACACACACAAAACCAGGGAAAAAAATGTCTAGATTTTTAAAGAAATGCATACCTGGAATGAATATGTCCCAATGTTATTATGCATAGGAAAGAAAGTTGATGACGATGGAGGCTTCTGAACCTGAACAAACAAAAAAGTGTACTTGTAAATATATCATTTGTTATCCAAGTACTGCTAAATACTACTATTTACAAGAAAGCAAATAAATGTTTTAAGTCCACTGGGTTGGTGAGAGAGTAAACTAAAGCTACAACATGTTCTGTACAATTATGTATGTTCACATTAAACATTCGATTCAAAAATAATTTTGCCTTTTTCTAGGTCAGAACTGAAAACCACTGGTGGGCTATTATTATATTCTTCACACCAATAACCACCTAATAATCACTCAACTTCTTCCACTAATCCAGAAATCCATATGCTTTCTAGGAATATCTGGAAGAAGTAAACCCAGGCAAGATGAACTGGCAACCAATTTCTCTTCCACTAATCCAGAAATCCATATGCTTTCTAGGAATGTCTGGAAGAAGTAAACCAAGGCAAGATGATCTGGCGACCGATTTCCAGTATGAAGCCATGAAGACTTTTGCTGCTAATTCACCAGCAGTATTTATGGTCTGACATGGAATGATATAAAATGCAGAGTGTATTTAATCCTAACCAAGGGCACTAAAAGCTGCACCCAGGCATTCCTTTTCTGGTATCAGAACCAAATAGCTGTCCATGCACCACTACAGATCAAGCTTCCCTACTAAATTCTCACATCCTATCTCAGCATGCAGAGTTGGACCCAGCGCACTGCCTATACTCTCATGCCCCCCCACAGAGGACTCTTTAGCAGTCAAGGACTCATTCAGGAACCTAAAACAACTTCAAAAAAATCCATCAAGCTAGTCAAGTCATCCAAAATCAGGCACCGGATTCCTACTGGAACATCAAAAATGCAATTGTTCGAATCACTAAAAGGTCGAACTTTAACGATCGAACAATTAATTACATTTTCAAATGTTCCAAAAAAATGTATTAAAAAAAAAGTAAAGTTAAGGGTATAGGCAGGGGGGCAAGCCCCCCTGCACCACCCATGTGGGGGGCTGTACCGGCCACACACCCCCACTACTTAAATATACCAACTCCGAGATTGCGCTACAGTGTCGGAAACCTTCCCTTTCCTGCGCTTAACTCCATTAAAGGGCAATCTTGGAGTTGGTATATTTAAGTAGGGGGGGGTATGAGGGGAGCAGCCCCCCATGTGGGGGTGCACGGGGGCTTGCATACCTGCTGACAGCAGTTACTTTTGTTTTTTTATTACATTTTCGAAGTTTTAATACTTCGATCATATGGTGTTGACCACATGGTTTTGAAGTACTGATTCCACAGGAATAATGGCCATTTACTGTCACAATGCAATAACTGTATATACACAATTCCAATTATGCACTGACAATAAAAAGGAGGCTGCCACATGAAGCATAAGAAAATTCACAGGACAGCCATGTCTTGTTTCTCGTACATTATTTGTGCTTCATCAACTACCTTTGTCAGTTTTTTTTCAAGAAAATGTGCTAATGTTGTAGATACATTGAGTTTCTTTTCAAGAAAATGTGCTAAGATTCTGGAAATATTACAATGTAAATTTTTATACGCCATTAACCCTTCTCCATGTTATACCCACGAAGCGTTAACAGATGACTGGAAGGCTAAGCTGATGTGACTTCTGTACATCTCTTAAGGATACAGCCATTGTAACCTAATCGGCGTTCAGTTTAGTTTTATCCCATCATGACTTATCCTATTGCTGCCAAAACTACTTCTGTGGGAGGGTGCTGCTCCATGAAGGTATAACCACCTCAAAGACAGAAACATAGTACATACCCAACCTGACCCCCAAATCATATTCCCTCATTGTTCAAACTGTGCTCCCTTATTTGTAAATGTACAGTACTTCTAAAAACACTATCCCCTTGTAACTCTGCCTCACTTTCGGCATAAGCAGTCATACTGGAAGCTAACTTTGCTTGAATATTCAATTCAGCTGAGCTACTTATTGCTTTCCTCAAAATAAATTCTACATATGTATTACTGTCCTTTACATCCATACTGGCAACAATACAGCTATACTGGAAGATATCCTACAATGGAACTTCCTAAAAATCCTTCTCTTATACGATGCTGTAAATCAGTTCAATACAATTTTTCTAAATATCCTAAACAGCCTTGCACATCCTAGAAGGAAGAGGCTAAAAACAAATAATGCAATTTGGCTATCCAAAAAGAGTAGAATGCTAATGGCAGAGGAAAAAATGTGGAAAGACTGGCAAAAATATAAAACACCTCAATATTCACAATCGTAGTAAAAAGCAAATAAATGAAGACAAAAAATGACACTATAATAGCTTCCAAAATAATACTAAACACAACCCTAAAAGTTTGGGCATCCATTAAAAGAACTCACATCCTGGCCAAAAATTCAATCTAAGCACCTCTCCCGATAATTTACAACATGAAACTGCAACACAGTTCAACTCTTATTTTATAGATACTATGGCATCTCTAACCCAGGATTCCTCAACATCTAATCCCAACCCTGCCCAACAGCCACTTATCACTATATCCACTTTCACCTTTAAACACTTGCGCACGTCTTATATAAAACAACTCAAACTTAAACCATGCTCTTCTTCAGCTGATGACCTTCCAAGCAAGTAGCTAAAAATAGCAGCCAACAGCATCGCCTATCCTGTTCAATCTTTATAAAACAGGTCAATGAAGGAATCCCACTTTCCCTACCTCTGGAAAAAGTCACACATTATCCTTATACACAAAGGATGAAATTCAACAGACATTAATAACATTAGACTTAAAGCAATCTTATCGCCCCTCGCCAAATTACTTAAAAATGTTATTTAAAATCATTTGCTTGACTATCTCCTGGAGGAAGAACTCCTAACGCCTATACAACATGGCTTCCGGCCTATCCATAGTACTAGCACTGCCCTTCTAACCTGTATAGATACTGTCAAAGCTAGAGATAATGCAAACTAGTCTATTCCTTATTTATACACTTGTCTACAGGCTTCAACACAGCTTTGTCACTGTAAACTACTTAAAATGTCCTCACTAGGTCTCTCTCAGCCCACCCATTTGTGGTTCAAAAGCTAGCAGTCCAATAACTATCAGTGAGTAAAAAATGTCATTCCACACTCTCCTTACCTCCCAGTCACCACTAGTGTAGCACAAGGCTAAATCCTTGGCCCCCTCCTCTAACATTTTCATTAACACCCACTATACATCCCCATGACAGGCCACCTAAATACAATATGCAGATGATTTCACTCATTTTTCATCTGACAACATGGTACACCTCAAAAAAATTACTTGGGAAGCTTTAACAGCCACTGAAACATGGCTTCATAACAACTCATGCTCAACCCAAAAAAGACTAAACTACTACTTTTTCCCCTAAAATCCCCTCTCATGGGAAAAACAATATTTAAAGTCCTCTTTCTTGATAATACACTGATTTAAGTCACTTCTCATTGCAAATTAAGGGTGATAATGTATGAAAATCTTACATTCCACCTGCATATACAAAATTGCATAAGAAAAACTCATCAAAAACTAGGAATGCTTTACAGAGCCAAAAACTTTTTCACAGACGCAAATGAAACAATGCTTGCTACTACTTATCTGCTCCTCACACTTCTTTATGGTGGATCCCATCCACCCTAACCACCAGGCTTCACAAAAATTATAACTTGAACAATGCTAGAACAAAGCTGCTAAATTTGCAGCAAATACTCCTTTCAGAACCTATCACTGTACAGCACCAAAAAACCTAAAATGGTTAGAACTGCCTCATCACCCAACATGAACAAAACTACTTACTACGTATAAAATTATTCAGCATCCATCTGCATGTTCAGCACTAAACACTCTACAAAACTATATTCCCAGTCAGTCACTGCAATCCAGTGACCAAAACTCCTGTCTACAAACCTATCAAATCTACTTGGCATTGTCTGTACTCGTACAAGGTTGCTAATGCCTGGAACTACTCACCTGTATCCATCAGGTCAATATTTATACAACCTATAAAAGATACTGGAACAGCCCCTGAGGATATGTCTGACTTGCAATACTTAGTAGCCATTACTGCTACACCACAGGGAGTTGAAGAGATAGGCAAGTGGTCTGTAGCTCTGCTCTGTTTCTACCAACAGAAAGAGGGAGGCTGATCCTGAAAAGACAATGCTAAGAACAAAATAAAATGTCCAAACCCTAGCATAAAAAAACTCAGCAAAAAACAAGGGTGCTTGACAGAGGCTACTGCAACAGTGATTATTCAAACAGCTACTGTTAGGGTAAGTTTACTTACACAACTGTACTATGTTAATAACATTAATCACTGGTGCAGTAGCCTTAGCTATACAGGCAGATTACCCTAGCTTATTACATTTGGGAGGTGGAAGGAGAATAGTCCAGAAGCCCCTGGACAATGGTCCTAGCAAAGCTTGACTTGGACCTAGAGAAGGAGTCAAGCATGAAGCGCTTTGTAAAAGTATGTACAGAGGACAAAATGGCATCTTCTAGAGTACTTCTGGAATCCAATCCTTTCAAAAAAGCCATAAACCAAGCCAAAGCCATAGTAGAGTGGGCCTCTTCCCTGTCTGGAATAGTTTTATTACTGTGAGTATTGTGAGGAAAGAAAGTACTGCCACAGCACAGCTAACTGGGATTTTGTAATTATATGTTATTTGTGAAAATCAAGCTGATTTATAAAAGGTGCTTGTGTTACAAATGTATTAGAACTTTTTCATACAAGACACTTGTGTTACAAAATATATTAGAACTGTATGTCATGTGTATATCAAACTGATTTGCACAGACATTTGTGTTGAAAAGGTATTTGTAAAGTGCTGTGTTTGAAATGTACACACAGCATGCCTTACTGGAGAGAACACAAAGGTACATGTACTACTATAACTATTTATTTATTTAACCTCAGTCCAGCAAACTTTAGAAAACTTTCTGAAATTTAATCACTTTTTAGGCTAGGCCATAATAATGCTATCTCACAGGTTTCAATGCAGCCAGAGACACAAAGTATGTACTAGGAAGCTTTCTGGATTATCTTTGGTGTGAACTAATCACTACTCTGGAAGCATGAGGTAAGCAATTGTTTTACGACTTCCAGCACCTGCCAAAGATCTGAGCAAAAGCCCTTGTGTGTATATTTTTTACAGGTAAAAGTCCTGCCAGCTTCCACTAATGTGGGTTTTGCATGGGAACTATAAGTCAGACAACCAAAAATGCTGTAATTCCGCAAGGTATCCCAGCATTATTTTTTACATAATATTTTGAGAAGAGTCTTAAAGAGACAGAGCATTCTGTATTGTGTCCTGTGCCCGACAAGAACAATTTACCACATCATCTGCTTTGGTCAATGAAGCAAGTTATTAGGGTATAGTAATTCTTTTAGATTCAGTCAGGAATATAGTGAAACTTGGTTTAGATATTGTTTTTCTTTATTTGTCTGAGCCTGTCCTGCAATGTTATTTTAAATGTTTCTTGTGAAGTGAACTCTGATGTCACTTTGAATATATATTTAATATTGCTTTATTTTATTATTTAAAATTAAATATACATAAACATTTCATTGTGGTTGATTTTTGTACAGATATTTAAATTGAGAGTACTTACATATTTATTTGGTGACACTGTGTGGGCCACTCCTAATCACCTTTCTACTGGTCAAACTACCATTTGTATTAATATTAACATTACACAGTAAAACTGGACAACCTTTGTTAAGGGCCTTAAAATAGCTGTGAGGTGTTCTGGTGGCAGTGGTACCCAGCTTACAGTCTGAGCAGAAGGCATAGCTAGTAAACCTGTGCCAGCCTTTCCAGGTGTGTGTGTGTGTGTGTGTGTGTGTGTGTGTGTGTGTGGGTGTGGGTGTGGGTGTGGGTGTGGGTGTGTGTGTGTGTGTGTGTGTGTGTGTGTGTGTGTGTGTGTGTGTGTGTGTGTGTGTGTGTGAAGCACTGGTTGAATAGACAGTATTGGAGGACTATGCTTGGAACCCTGGCTAAGGACTCTGCTTGGAACCCTGGCTAAGGACTCAACTGTACAGCTGTGCCACTGGAGAGTCTTAATGGGGATCTGGAGAAAGAGGGAGAAACCAGTCCTGGACTGACTGTGGTGTGTGTTCTTAAGGGAAAATTGCACTTGATACAGAGAGCTGCATCTTTTAAATACTGTGCATGTAATTATTATCCTCCCAGTGAACATCCCCACAGGTGCCAGTGGTGAGGATTGAGGCTCCTTGATTACTGGTCCAGTGGTGGGTCGTCACAAGTACAATAAATGGTAATAAAGAGACTAAGATATCCCTTTGGAAATGGTCTGTTTCGAGTCAGGCTGTCCCTTTTTCTTACCTCTACAAGATCCAAAGATTTGAAAGATTTAGTTATACCAAAATAGCACTAGTTATCTGTGGATATTCAAGGTATGGAGTATCCTTACTCTCTCATTTTTAGATTCAGTAAAAAAAAAAAAATGAGATGAATAGTTTGGCTTAAAGTAAACTTGGATACCACTTAAGACATAAAATAAAGATTAGTTCTCAAAGAAACACTGTCCCTGTGGATAATGAGATGGGGTTGACTCACCATAAGAGCATACAATCCAGATACTTTTCTTGCAGATGTCAGAGCAATCAGTAAAACTGTTTTACATGTTAAGAACCTAAAGTCAGCCAGGTTAGCTGGTTTAAATGTTAGCTTTTCAACACACAATTAGGATCTTAAGGAGGGTCCACCAGTTTACTTGGAGACCTTTTGTACAAAACCCCCACAAACATTTTAACATGAGACTGCAATGAAAGAAAAAGAGAAAACTTTGACAGATAAATGAATACTGACAGATGAATAACTAAGGTCATAGGATAGTAATGCATACAAATATTGAAAAAAAAAACAGAAAACAACCAGCACTGAAAAAGTGCTGTTTATGTTGTTGTTCAAAGGTAGACATCACCCATTGCTTCCCTCTCATTGCTTCTTGATACCCTGGGTAAAATCTGGTTCTCCCTTGCTTGCTGTTGTATCAAACCACGGACATATTGTCCGTTTGAATTGCAATGATCCCGGAAGGAAGGAAGCGGTGCAGTGCTTGCAACACTAGAACACCTCTCACCTCCAGGATGCAAATATCAATTTGGTCTCCTAAGATGACCACGTTCCTTGGACCGTCCACCCCAGAAAATATCCCCCACCCCAAATGGGAGAGGCCTGTGGTCAGCATGGTGTTTGAAGGGGGAAGAATGAAGGGATGACCTTGGTAGACTACTGGAGAATGGAGCCATCAGATAAGAAAGTTTTTCCAAACCCTTAACAGTTTTATGGGATGAGAGAGATGGATGCTGCTGTAACAACCATTGAACTGATAATGCCCACTGCAGGATTCACATGTGTAAGCGTCCAATAATGTTATCATGGCAGCCATAGAAAGTACAGTTTTGTACCTACCATAAATGTAGATGTTCGAGTGTTCACCCTGCTGCAGTCATCACACTTGGGTTTATCCTGCCGTCAGGCGGTCCCGCAGTCGGCCTGAGTTCCAAAGTCTTGGCCCGGCGTCGGTTGCTGTTGCTTCTTCCCTCACGTCAGTGCGCCAGGGGTATACAAGAGGCATCCGATGCCATTTTCTTCAGTTTTTCTTGCCCCAGATGTCAGGTGCCCCCAACAGGTAGGCAATATATATATATATATATATATATATAGCTATATAAAAATAAAACAATACCTTCAGGCACAAGCAAATACACCACAGAGATTGTATAGGATAGAGTGGTATAGATAAGTTCAGTAGTTCAGAGGGGATGGAGGGAGGGTAACCTGGACTGCAGCAGGGTGAACACTCAAACATCTACATTTATGGTAGGTACAAAACTGTACTATGTTCATCGTGTTACCCTGCTGCAGTCATCACACTTGGGTTGAATCCCAAAGCTAAGGATGGGTGGTGGAGTTAAACAGGGTTAGAAGAAGCTAGTAGGCCCTGCAAAACTGCAGTGGCAAAACCAGCTCTAGTCTTAGAATATAGGGGTAAGTGATAGTGTTTGGTGAAGGTGTGCACTGAACTCCAAGTTGCAGCTTCCAGAATATCCTTGGTTGGCACTCCCCTGAGAAAGGCTGCTGATGTAAGTGTAGCCCTGGTGGAGTGGGACCTAATGTTAGCAGGTACCGGTTTCCCATGATGCGTGTAGCAGAAACGTACGCAATGCCCTATCCATTTAGAAATGGTCTGTTTTGAGATAGCTTTTCCTTGTGATCCTGCAGCATAGGCTACAAAGAGCTGGTCAGATTTTCTGAAAGCCTTAGTTTTATCCAAGTAGTAATGTAATTGCCTGTGAATGTCCAAAGAGTGCAGGAGTCTTTCTCCTTTGTTCTGGGGATTTGGGAAAAAGGTGGGCAAATGAATGGTTTGGTTTAGGGCCACACTGGATACCACCTTTGGCATAAAGGAAGGGTTAGTTCGTAGAGAGACTCTGTCTTGATGAAAAATGAGGAAAGGCTCCACTGCCATTAGTGCCTGTAGCTCTGAGACTCTTCTAGCTGAGGTTACTGTTAGTAGCAGAGCAGTTTTCCATGAAAGAAATTTTAAATCAGCTGAAAACGCTGGTTCAAAGGGCTGCAGTGTAAGCTTTTCCAGAACAAAGTTGAGATCCCAAGTATGTGTTGGTGCTCTCCTGGGCAGTCTTATGTTCTTAGCCCCTCTGAGATACTGTCTTAGGAGGGGATGTGAGAATAAAGGAGGATCCGTGTTGTAATGAGCTGAAATTGCGGAGGCGTGGATCTTAACAGATGAAAAGGAAAGTCCTTTGTGCAACATCTCAGTTAAATATTGTAGAATCTGAGGAATGTTTGGATCAAGGGGATTTTGGCCTTTAGCCTGGTTCCAGGCGCAAAATCTTTTCCATTTGTCTGAATAGGTTTTCCTGGTGCTGGGCCTCCTGGCCTCCAGAATGACATCCATAACAGCTTTGGATAGAGGAGTTGGCTGGTTGTTTAGGTAATTTGCCATGTAGCCAGGTTTAAAGTCTTGAGCTGGCTGTGTAGAATCTGATTGTCTCGCTGGGTGAGTAGGTGAGGAATTTGTGGTAAAATCCATGGTGGGCCGTGGGCCATGTTCCTTAGAATTGGATACCAATGCTGGCGTGGCCAGTCTGGTGCAATGACTATCATTTGTGGCCTCTCTAATCTGACTTTCAGCAGTACCTTTGCTAGAAGAGGCAGTGAAGGAAAGGCATACACTGCTAATGTTTTCCAACTGAATGAGAGGGCGTCCACTTTCCAAGCTTGTGGATGGAATGTCTTTGTGCAAAATTTTTGAAGTTGGTAGTTTTGGGGGCTGGCAAACAGATCTATGTCTGGGCGTCCCTATTTTTGAGCTATCATTGCAAATACTTGGGGATCTAGTTTTCACAAGTGTGGATCCATGATGTTTCTGCTTAGGTCATCTGCCAATGTGTTTTTCTTTCCTGGCAGGAATTGTGCTTGCAATTGAACCTGGTAAGACAGTGCTGTGTTCCACAAGGTCATTGCTTGCCTGCATGGAGGGTAGGAATGTGTGCCCCCTTGCTTATTTATGTACCACATTACTGTGGTATTGTCCGTCTTTATTATTAGTTGTCCTGGGTGTAAGAGGTCCTTGGAAGCTGTTAGGGCATTCTGTAGTGCTAGCATTTCTTTTTGATTGATAAGCAGATGCCTTTGATCTATAGTCCATTTGCCCTGAATGCACTGTCCTGTCATGTGTGCTCCCCAGGCACAGTCCGATGCATCTGTTGTCATAATTTACCTGGCTGTGGGTAAGGTGAAAGGCTGACCCTTGTTGAGGTGACATGCCTGTGCCCACCATAGAAACTCCTGTTGAAGGCAGGGAATGAGTGGCATCATTGTTTCCAAGCTGTGGCTGTGCTGAGTCCATACGCTTTTCATGTACCATTGTAATTTCCTCATATGCAGTTTTGCAAATGGTATTAGTAGTATGCAAGACGCCATGAATCCTAAGGCCTGCAGATTTTTTTCTTGCAGGGAGTTGGGTCTTTGTTGCCATTATTTTGAAATATTGAGTCAGCTGTTGTTGCTTGTCTGGTGTGAGATAAGATATCTGAGCCATTATATTCAAGCTTGCACCCAGGAATATTATGTTTCGTGAGGGCACTAGTTTTGATTTCTTTTTGTTTATTGTGTACCCTAGGCAACTTAGAAGGTGTTTGACAAATGCCAGATGCTTTAAAAGAATGTCCTTGCGTTCTGCTTGAATAAGGCAGTCGTCCAGATATGGGTATATTTGAATTCCTTTTTGTCTGCAGTATGCAATTACTGGTGCCAGGCATTTTGTGAAGAACCTGGGCGCAGTAGATAAGCCAAAGGGCAGTGCAGAGAATTGATAATGCGTTGAACCTGCAATGAAGTGGAGGTATCTTCTGCAATTTTGTCTGATAGGAACATGCAGGTATGCCTCCTTGAGGTCCAACGTTACTAGCCAAGCATTCTTGCCCAGCATGGGAAGAAGCTGCTGTAGTGTTAGCATCTTGAATTTTGGTACTTGCAGATAGGTGTTCAGAACGGAAAGATGCAGAATGGGTCTCCATGCTTTGTCTTTTCTTGGGACTAGAAAGAGTCTTGAGTAAAATCCTTGTCCTTGCTCCTGTGTAGGTACCTAGTGAATGGCTCTCATGTCCATGAGAGCTGTAATTTGTTTTTGTGCCTCTGCCCATTGATTTGGTGGCAGGTTTGGCATTCCTTTTTCCTTGGCAAGGTATGAAAGTGGAATCTGTATCCTTGTGAGACAATGTTTAGGACCCATTTGTCTTTTGTGATGATGTGCCAGTTGTCTGCAAAAAATGCTAATTTTCCTCCAAAGGGAGCTGCCAGGAGAGATTTGCTTGGTAGTTTGAGGATTGAGTCATTGTGTTTTGTCTTCTGCTAGCTTGGGGCCTGTCTTCTCCTCCTTTCTGGGTAGCAGTACCCCATTGGCGAGGTTTGTAAGGGCCTTGTGACTGACCTCTGCCCCTTGGGCGTCTGTATTTGCCCCTCTGTGATCTGTCAGAAGCTGGAAAGGACCAGTTTTTTGCTGGCCAATTTCTGCTGAAATGAGGGAGTTGTACCTGTAAAAAATCCTTGACCATCTGCATAGACTTTGCCTTATCCTCCATTTTCTTTAAGACCTCTTCTGATTTGACACCAAATAATACATCCTGCTGTAAAGGTGCATCCAATAATTTTGCTTTAACATGATCAGTTAGGGTTTGTGCTTTTACCCAAGCATGTCTACGTATGACAGACCCAGTAACAGCTGCTCTACAGGAAGCTTCCAATGAATCAAATCCACATTGTAAAGTATGTTTGCCCACCTGTTCAGCTGCATGCAACAGATCCTGCATTTCCTTGAATTCAGACTGTTCAGTATGTGTGCTCATTTTTTGTTTTAATTGAGACATTAGGAATTGCTGATATTTCAGCATGTGAAACTGACAATTTAATGCTCTCATAGCCAGAGTTGCTGAGGTGTATATTTTCTTTCCCCATCTATCTAGGACTCTGGAATCCCTTTCAGAGGGCACAGGATTTTTAGCCATAGAAGCTTTAGCCCCCTTGGGACCCTGGGAAATTGTTTCTGGGTCAGCCACAGGGCTTTTATAAAGGAATTTGTGTGAGTCAGGTACTCTGTAGTATCGGTCTGGTTTGGCTGGAGCAGCAGGTAGAGAGTCGGGATTTAGACTAGACTCCAAGTAAACATCATCCACAATATCTAAAACTGGAGGGATAGCAAGTGGTCTGTGCTGGGGTAGTAAAAGGAACTCTCGGAGCCTTTTCTTAGAATCAGAGTAGTCCTGGCCTTCCCAGTGGAAATGTTCCCTCATGGTATGTAAAGTTTCCCCAAAGGAGTAGTCTTCAGGGGGAGATGCTGAGGGGATACAGTCTTCATAAGGGGGAAATGTGTAATCCTGTTCCTCAGAAGAATCAGAGGAAACTGAAACCTGGTCAGAGGAAGTATAATCCTCCTCTTGTCTTGGTCTTTTATCTGGAAGGGGATGGGAACCCCTGATTAGGGTAATCAAATCTTCAGCCATCTTAAGCATGGGGCCTTGAACTGTAGACTGATGTACAGTCTTTTTTGGTTTTAATGGAGTTTTAAGCTTAGCATAAGATTTAATGGTGAGTGTAGTCGGTCTGAAGACACCTTCTGCAACCGAAGGTGTTTCCACTGCACCGGGGTCTCCTTCTGCTCCGGTGTCGGAAGGGCCTAATGAAGATGGCTGCATCGGCCTAGTACACTCCGCTTGAGAATCCACAGCTGTCTGGGGTCCCAATTCTGCGGTCGTCAGGGGCTGAGTAGGCGCCTCACTGAAAACTGGAGAACCGGCGACAGGCCCGGCAGAGGCCTCGGAGTCTGGCTTGATCCTAGGCTGCCTGTCCTTATCCTTGCGTTTTTTATGCATGCCGGTCGTCGGCTGCTACGACGGCATGATATAATTAAATTTCCTACCAAAGTAATGTCGTGTGAAGTCAAAACGGCGTTTGATAGTTAGTTTATTAAACCTAGCACAAAACCGACAACCTGTGACATCGTGGTCTGGGCCTAGGCAAGGAATACAATAAGAATGGAAGTCCTTATGAGGAAATGCAATTGTTAACTTTTTCTGACATCGGACTGAGGCAAGAAAAGGTTCCCCAATGGGGTACTTAGCTTTACTGAAGACTTCGGACTGAAATTAGATTTGAAAATCTCAGGTGTCAGCCGACCGGCACTTGCGAACCGCTTCTGCTTTGGGCACCGCGCGGCAAGAAAAGACTGAAGAAAATGGCGTTGGATGCCTCTTATATACCCCCTGGCGCACTAACGTCAGGGAAGAAGCGACAGCAACCGATGCCGGACCAAGACTTTGGAACTCAGGCCGACTGCAGGACTGCCTGACGGCAGGATAACCCAAGTGTGATGACTGCAGCAGGGTAACACGATGAAAGTACAGTTTTGTACCTACCATAAATGTAGATGTTAGAGTGTATATATGGCTGCAGTCATCACACTTGGGTTATCCTGCCGTCAGGCAGTCCCGCAGTCGGACGAATCCCAAAGTCTTGGTCCGGCATCGGTTGTCGTCGCTTCTTCCCTGACGTCAGAGCGACAGGGGGATAAAAGAGGAAGCCGACGCCATTTTCTTCAGTTTTTCTTGCCCCAGATGTCAGGTGCCCCCAACTAGGAAGGCAATACAAATAACTATGCAAAAATACCTTAGTAGATAAACAATAGTACTAGCTGTTAGCAAATACACCATATAGACATGCATCCAATTGACTGATGTACATGGAGTTATAACCAACACCCTGGTATGTAGAGGGGATGGTGGGAGGGTAACCTGGACTGCAGCAGTATATACACTCGAACATCTACATTTATGGTAGGTACAAAACTGTACTATGTTCATCGTGTTATACTGCTGCAGTCATCACACTTGGGTTGAATCCCAAAGCTATGGATGGGTGGCTGCTACTAAACTGGGTTAGGTGAAGCTAGGATGCCCTGCAGAACAGCAGTGGCAAAACTAGCTCTGTTTTTTGAGTATAATGGAAGGTGGTAGTGCTTGGTAAAGGTGTGCACTGAACTCCAAGTAGCTGCCTCCAGAATGTCCTTGGTTGGAACCCAACTGAGAAAGGCTGCTGAGGTTGCTGTTGCCCTGGTAGAATGGGACCCAATATTAAGAGGCACTGCTTTCCCATGGTGCGAGTAGCACAAGCGGATACAATGTGCTATCCATTTGGAGATGGTCTGTTTTGAAATAGCCTTTCCTTGTGAACCTGTAGCATAGGATACAAAGAGTTGGTCAGTTTTTCTGAAGGTCTTTGTCTTATCCAAATAGTAACGTAGCTGTCTGTGAATGTCCAAAGAGTGAAGGAGTCTTTCTCCTTTATTCTGGGGGTTTGGATAAAAAGGTGGGTAAATGAATTGTCTGATTCAAAGCCACACTGGATACTACCTTTGGCATAAAGGTAGGGTTAGTTCGTAAAGAGACTCTGTCCTGATGGAAAATGATGAAAGGTTCCACTGCCATAAGTGCCTGTAGTTCTGAGACCCTGCATGCTGAGGGGATAGCCAGCAACAGAGCTGTTTTCCATGACAAGTATTGTACTTCTGCTGAGAAGGCTGGTTGGAAAGGAGGCAGTGTTAATTTTTCTAAAACAAAGTTGAGGTCCCAAGCTGGCATTGGGGGTTTTCTGGGGGGTCTTATATTCTTAGCCCCTCTGAGAAACTGCCTTAGGAAAGGGTGTGAGAATATGGGAGGATCCATATTGTATTGAGCTGAAAAGGCTGAAGCATGGATCTTAATGGATGAGAAAGAAAGGCCTTTGTGTAGCATCTCAGTTAAGTATTGCAGTATTTGAGGAATGTTTGGTATCCAAGGCTTTTGGCCTTTAGCCTGGTTCCACACACAAAATCGCTTCCATTTGTCTGAGCAAGTTTTTCTGGTGCTGGGCCTCCTGGCCTCCAAAATGACATTCAGGACGTCCTTTGAGAGAAGTGTTGATTGATAATTCAAGGTATTCTCCATGCAGCTAAATTTAAAGTCCTGAGCTGACTGTGAAGGATCTGAGAGTTTTGCTGAGTCAATAGAAGTGGGAATTGAGGTAAGATCCATGGAGGGCTGTGAGTCAAGGTCCTTAGTAATGGGTACCAGTGCTGACATGGCTAGTCCGGAGCAATGATGATCATTTGTGGTCTCTCTGATCTGACTTTCAGTAATACCTTGGTCAAGAGAGGTAGTGGTGGGAGGGCATAGACTGTCAATGCTGTCCAACTGAATGAAAGGGCGTCCACTTTCCAGGCTAGGGAATGATAAGTCCTTGTGCAAAATTTCTGTAGTTGGCAATTGTTGGGGGAGGCAAATAGATCTATGCCTGGGCATCCCCACCTTTGAGCTATCATTGAAAATACTTGTGGGTGTGGTCTCCACTCGTGAGGATCTGCAAAATTTCTGCTTAATTCGTCTGCCAATATGTTTTCCTTTCCTGGCAGGAATTGTGCTTGCAGTTGTACTTGGTAAGTCAATGCTGTGTTCCACAAGGTCACTGCCTGTCGGCATAAAGGGTAGGAGTGTGTTCCTCCCTGTTTGTTTATGTACCATATAACTGTGGTGCTGTCTGTCCTTATTAGTAGTTGTCCTGGATGCAAGAGGTCCTTGAAGGCTGTCAGTGCATTTTGCACAGCTAGCATCTCCTTTTGGTTGATGTGTAGATGCATTTGTTTTGCAGACCATTTGCCCTGTATGCACTGTCCTGCCATGTGAGCTCCCCAGGCGTAGTCTGAAGAATCTGTTGTCATAGTTTGGTTTGCTGGAGGTAAGACAAAAGGAAGACCCTTGTTTATTTGACATGCTTGAGCCCACCATAGGAACTCTTTTTGAAGGCAGGGAATGAGAGGTATACTTGTTTCGAGGCTGTGCCTGTGTTGAGTCCATACACTTTTCAGGTACCATTGTAATTTCCTCATATGCAGCTTTGCATGTGGAATTAGTTGAATGCAGGATGCCATGAACCCCAATGCCTGCAGGATTTTCCTTGCAGTGAGCTGGGTAAAAGTTGCCATCTTTTGAAGTATTGAGTCAGTTGTTTTTGTTTGTCTGGCGTGAGATAAGCCATCTGGGCCGTTGTATTTAAGCTGGCACCCAGGGATATTATGTCTTGTGAGGGTATTAGCTTTGACTTCTTTTTGTTTACTGTGTACCCTAGGCAACTTAGCAGCTTTGTTACAAATGCCAGATGCTGTAATAGAATGGCCTTGCTGTCCTCTTGGATCAGGCAGTCGTCCAGATATGGATAAATTTGTATTCCTCGTTGTCTGCAGTATGCAATTACTGATGCCAGGCATTTCGTAAATACTCTGGGCTCAGTAGATAAGCCAAAGGGCAATGCAGAGAATTGATAATGCGTTGTACCTGCCAAAAATCTGAGGTATCTTCTGCAATCTTGTCTGATAGGGACATGCAGGTATGCCTCTTTGAGGTCCAACATTACCAGCCAAGACTCCTTGCCCAGCATGGGAAGAAGCTGCTGTAGTGTGAGCATTTTGAATTTGGGTACCTCCAGATATGTGTTTAGAATTGAGAGGTCTAAAATGGGTCTCCAGACTTTGTCCTTTATTGGTACTAGAAATAGTCTTGAGTAAAAACCTTGACCTTGCTCCTTTGTAGGTACCTTTTGAATTGCTTTCATATCCATGAGAGCTGAAATTTGCATTTGTGCCTCTGCCCATTGGTTTGGAGGCAGATTTGGCATGCCTCTCATCCGTGGTAAAGTGTGACAATGAAATCTGTAGCCTCGGGTAATAATATCCAGAACCTATTTGTCCTTTGTTATGATGCGCCAATTTTGTGGAAATAGAGCCAGCTTTCCTCCCAAAGGTGCTGCCAGGGCAATTTTGCTTGGCAGGTGAAGAGGGAAGGCATTGTGTTTGCTTCCTGAAGGGTTGAGATCTTTCATCTCCACCTCTGAGTTGTTGTATGCCATTGTCTAGGCCTGAAAGAACCTTGTGGCTCTGTACCTACCCCTTTGGGGTCTGTCTGATGCAGGAAAGGACCAGTTTTTTGATGGCCAGTTTCTGCTGAAACGAGGAGGTTGTACCTGTAAAAAATCTTTAACTGTCTGCATAGATTTTGCCTTTTCTTCCATTTTCTTTAAAACTTCCTCTGCTTTGACACCAAATAACACATCTTTCTGCAATGGAGCATCCAATAACTTTGCTTTGACATGTTCTGGTAAGGCTTGCTCTTTTAGCTAAGCATGTCTACGTATTACAGATCCCGTGACAGCTGCTCCACATGAGGCTTCCAATGAATCAAAACCACACTGTAAGGTATGCTTTCCCACCTGTTCTGCTGCATGCAGCCAATCCTGCATCTCTTTGAAATCAGGTTGATCTGTCTGAGGGATCATTTTCTGCTTTAACTGTGTAATCAAGTACTGCTGGTATTTTAGCATGTGGAATTGGCAGTTTAAGGCCCTCATGGCCAAAGTGGCAGACGTATACACTTTCTTCCCCCATCTTTCCAATGCTCTGGAATCTCTTTCAGAAGGTAGTGGATTCTTAGCAGTAGAGGCCTTAACCCCTTTGGGACCCTGGGAAATGGTTTCGGGGTCTGCAATAGGGCTTTCATACAGAAACTTATGAGAATCAGGAACTCGGTAGTATATGTCTGGTTTAGCAGGTGCAGGAGGTAAGGAATCTGGGTTTAGACTAGATTCGGTGTAAACATCATCCAAAATGTCTAAAACTGGAGGAATTGCAAGGGGTCTATGCTGTGGAAGAAGAAGAAACTCACGGAGTCTTTTCTTAGAGTCAGAGTAATCTTGGCCTTACCAGTGGAAGTGTTCCCTCATGGTGTGTAAAGTTTCCCCAAAAGAGTAGTCTTCAGGGGGGGGAGACGGAGGGAATGGACTCTTCTGCATCTGAGTCTTCATAAGGAGGGAAGGAATAATCCTGGTCCTCAGAGTTAGCTGAGGAAATGGATGCTTGGTCAGAGGAAGGATAATCTTCCTCCAGTCTAGGCCTTTTGTCAGGAGGGGGTTGTGAAGCCCTGATAAGGGTAATTAAATCCTCAGCCATCTTAAGCATCTGTTTTTTAGGCATAGGGGCCTGTGGAGGGGGTCTGTGGACCCGGTTTCCTAACTTTTAAGGGGGCTTTAAGTTTAGCATAAGACTTAATAGAGATAGTTATCAGTTTGAAGACACCTTCAGAAACCGCCTGTCCAAAATCTCCGGATCACCGTCAGGGTTGGCGTCCGAGGGGTGAGATGGAACCGGCTCCTGAGGCCCAGCTGATTCAGTCTGGGAGGCCGTCAGAATTTCTAAATCAGCGGTAGTCAGGGGCTGCGTAGGCGCCTCGCTGAGAACCGGCGGCAGGCCTTGCTGAGGCCTCGGTATCTGATCTTGGCCTTGGTTGCCTGTCCTTATCCTTGCGTTTTTTAATCATTGCTGATGCCGGTTGCTCCGACGACATGCTATAGTTAAATTTTCAGCCAAAATAATGTTGGGCGAAATCTGCCCTACGCTTGATTGTATGTTTGTTGAACCTAGCACAAAACCGACAACCAGAGACGTCGTGGTCTGGGCCTAGGCAAGGAATACAATAAGAATGAAAATCCTTATGGGGTATTTGCTTCCCACAAGAAATGCAATTAACTTTGTCTGACACTGGTCTGAGGCAAGAAAAGTTTCCCCAACGGGGTACTTAACTTTAGAGAAGACTTCGGGCTGAAATTCAATTCGAAAATCTCAGGAGCTAGCCGACCGGCACTTGCGAACTGCTTCTGCTTCGGGCACTGCGCGGTAAGAAAGACTGAAGAAAATGGTGTCGGCTGCCTCTTTTATCCCCCTGTCACTCTGACGTCAGGGAAAAAGCAACGACAACCGACGCCAGACCAAGACTTTGGGATTCGGCCGACTGCGGGACCGCCTGACAGCAGGATAACCCAAGTGTGATGACTGCAGCAGTATAACACGAACATCATCCTAACACTCTTAGAACTAGTTTCACTGGGGGAAACTGAATTGCTAGGATTTGAGAAACCTGAACCCTTAAGAGTGGACACCCTGTCTGGAGGTAAAAAAGCCATAGTTCTGGCTGTGTCCAAATGAGCTCCAATAAAGTCGATCATCTGGACAGAACTGAGCTGCGATTTTTGTGCATTTACAGTTGTGCACAGATTGGGAGCAAACTGTAGCAGGTGATCCCTGGCTTGAATGACTATATGCCTGGTTGAAGCAGTTAGGAGACAGTTGCTGAGATAAGGAAACACATGGAATTCCTGCAGTCTGAGATGAGCTGCAACTACTGCCATGCATTTGTTGAACACCCTGGGGGCTGTGGTGAGACCAAACTGAAGCACGTGAAACTGGGTAATGGCTGGCTTCCAGCCTGAAATGAAGATACCTTCTGAAGCACCTCTCCATTTTCATATGGCAGTATACATTCAAGTCTACTAAGCACATCCAGTGTATTCTTCAGAAGAGGTAGGATGGGTTGAATTGTAACCATCCTGAATTTCAAGTTTTCTACCGATTTGTTCAGGGAAGTCAAATCCAAAATTGACCTTGGGTCCCCTCTGTTTTCTTTGGCAATAAAAAGAACCTTGAGTAAATGCTAGATCCAGCGTGGTCTGGTGGGCTCTCCTGGATGACTATTTGTAGCAGCTTTGTAATTTCTAGTGCTGCTGCCTCCCTCTGAGTGGCCCATCTGGGTGGTAAGTTCTCGGTTTGGGAAGGTTTAAAAAGGGAATGGAGTATCCCCTGCATACGATCCATTGCACCCAATGATTGTTTGTGATGACTATCCATGCTTCTGGGTGCAAGGATAAGCATGTACAGACTGCCGATAGAGACAGTCGGGCAACCCTTCAGAAGTGCTGAAAAGGTCTGTCCAAGGAAGAACCCTGAAAACCCTCCCCTGCCCCTCGGGTGGCGTCCACCATTGTAACTGTTTCTCTCTCTACCTCTGGGGTAAAGTCTCCTTGAGAATCCTGGAAAGGACTAATATTTTCTGAACCACGATTTTTTTTCCTCCAAGCGGATTCCTGGCAAAGGAGCTTTGTGGAGAAGAAGAATGGATTCCAATAGCAAACAAGGTCTTCCCATCCTTCTCGCTGTGGGAAAGTGTGTCATGAACTGTGGGGCCAAACAGAAACGAACCATCAGAGAGTGTGTTGACAAATTACGGCTTGAAAAGTTTCTCAAAGTCGCACAGCCACATCCATGCATGACGCCCAATGGCAATACCAAAACTGGTGGCCCTAGAGGTGCCTTCAGCCCACATGGGCAATCAGCCTCATAGATAAATTAGAAATTGATTGGAGAATGGCCATCTTGGAGGAAAACATCTCGCTTTCCTCTTCAGACATGGACTCAGAGACTGAGCTAGAGAGTTCCTTGATTAGGTTGCACTATAGCCTGGCAAAAAGGGATAAAAAGTTTAGCGCTCGGAAGGAAAAAGTGGGTGAAGCGTTAAACCTCTTGACAAACCTGTCCAAAGCCCTAGACTCCCTGCATCTACCAGGATCCCTTTAGTCCAGTGAGGTTTGCCCAAAGGAGCAGTTAAGATCTTATCAGCCTGCTTGGATATGGGCTCTACGGTGTCCGGATCCTTCCATGACCTGGTGGAAACTAGCTCGATAAGAGGATCCAACAGGGGGAACCCAGGATGTAGACAGGTCGGTGCCGAAAGCCTCTAAGAGCATTGACTCCTCTGGGTTAGGGCTTTGGGAGAACCATCCACCCTTCTGGTGGAGGATCTCGAGGATGGCCCCAAAGGAGACATAGTCAGGTGGACATTTGGGGGACTCTTCCCTTTCCTCGAAATCAGTGTCCGCAGTGACAGATTCTTGTGGGGAATCCAGGTGCCTCTTTTTACACCTCTTCTTCCAAGAGACCTCTTCAGTGGGATATTCCAGGGAGGTGTCGGAAGAAAAATGGGGTTCCATAATGGGAGAGACTGGGGGCTTTGCAGCATTGGCTGTCCCAGTGGAAGATGACAGACCTCAAGAACAGCCTTCCATGGGTGCAGGGTGGCAGCCGATGGTGGAAGAACTGGGAAACCCCCTGGCAAGGACCTTCTCCATCACCTCAAAGGTAGATGGACTACAAGGATCCAGGAGTCATCCCTCTGGATCCGAAGCCATTGGAGCAGACTTCTCTTGAACCTTCGCCACCCTACGTCAGAGGGAGAAGTCGGGGCCAAGCTATCAAACACCAAGGCTCCAAGGGGAAGCAATAGCTCCAAAAACCTTGGAATCAAAGTCAATCCCCTGGATTTGATGTCTAAGCTACGACTCCGAAAAGCACTCTGCCCCAAAGCAGCTGGAGCTGAGCATGTCAGGGAAACCATTGGACTCTGAGTGGAAGTCACTGTTGGATCAGACGTCTCTTATCAGGTCCATCAGACTCGACAACTCCAAAGCAGGAGGTTGGATCTGTGAAAGAGCTGCTGGACAAAAAGGGGAACATCTGTTCATGGATCCAGAAGGGGATGGAGCCAACAGTATCCCCATCTGAATCTGCACCTTGAGAAACTGTCGCAATCTATCCACCTCGTGTTCAGACAAGCTTCGGGTAGACCTGATGGAGGAGGATGTGGATCTGTCTTGGGTGAGGCCTCCTTGGGAGCCGAAACACACAATCACATGATCCAAGGCTTTGGATCCTAAAGTTTCGATGCCTTCTTATGCGGCTCCGAAAAGGAATGCTCAGGGGAATGCTTTGTGTTCCCTGGCTTTCTTGGCCTTTCTAACAGGGGTTTAAGCCCCTGAAGTGGAGGATGTAGATAGAGTGGAAGGAGAAGTAAGCCCTTCAAAACTAACTTACTGTGGCTGTCCGTAAAAGCCCGCAGATTAAAACCACCACAACTCACACAAACCATCTAGATGAGCAGGGCGTAGATAGTAAACGTACTCCCTGTGGGCATCAGACAAGGAAATCCTATGCCCATAGAAAGTACATTTTTAAAACCCGGGTTTATCTGCTTTTTCAGCCATGATAAACCAGAAGATACAAGATAAAGAAGGAAACTGAAAGGAAGAAGGGGGGGGGGGGAGAGACTGGACATATGGGGGAAACCTGTGAAAGCTTATTAACTAACTGAAACTATAAAGGAGGCTTTTTATATCACACACACACACACACACACACACACACACACACACACACACACACACACACACACTATATACATCTATAAAACACACACACACATGCATACATATACATAAAGCTAAGAAGGGATTAGATGGGGGGAGGAGCGGAAGGAGGAGCGATAAGGACACTGGCAAAAGTCAACTTACAGAAGTTAACACTGGAGCAACACAATCCTGATGCTTCTTTGCTGAGTGGCAAACGAGATTGGAGGTATTCTGGGGAAGGAGGCATTATGGGATGGAAAGTAGGAGGCTGAGCATCAAATCTTGTGCTAGGAAAGCGGCAGATTCAGATTAGAGGCAGGATCTAAAACCCACGTCGAGGAAAGAATGAAAATGACAACATCAAATAACTAGGTTAATTACTCAAAAAGGATACAAGAAATTCAAGGCACTTAACCACGTTGCTATCCAAACATGGAGGCAAATAAAATTTTTAGGTAGTCCTAAGGAGTGACGGATTACAGGTAGAGGAGGTGAAGCTCGACAGGCTTAAGTCTTTGGAATGTGACTGGCCTCAGATGAAAATCAAATCTAACAATCCACAGGTTGAACCCAAAGAGAACAAACACCAGATCTACATGCAAACAAAAAGACACTTTATGAAGCTACAAGGAAACCACAAATCAAAATTCTCTCCAGTGATGGGAATGACCAAAGTATACAATGGAATATTCGGATGATGTTTGCAGCAAGTATATAGGCTTATGTGAACATATTTTAAGCTTTCAAAAACATTTCCACAGCAAGTACACACCACAGGAGATGCTCTTGTATATACATTAAAAAAGCCAAACCAAAAACAATATACCCTTACCTCAGCCTTATCAGAACTGCGTTTGGTCTTCATAGACTCTAAAAATTAAAAACAGTAAAATAAATAAAAGCAAAATCATGCAAGTATTGCTCAAAAAGTTTATACATTTCTGCAACACTGTTAACTCATACCGCTGTATAGTCTGTGGAAGACCCATTCTGTTTCGCTTAGTCACTCCAACTTCTGTTTTAGTTTCATTTCATCAGTATGCACAAGTCAAGCCTGATGTGTTTATCCTGTCTGCAAAATTTGATTAAGAGCTTTTTGCTGGTTACTTTGTCTGCATTTGTATACTCTGCAGTACCTAATGAAAAGTGAGCTGCATTTACTTCTGAAGGCGTTTCACAGACTGTATTTCATGTTGAATGGTCAAGTAGCAGCAATTACATGAGCTATTCACCAAAACAGGGCACCAAGTGCATTTCCTATCACCAAAGACTCACACCACTGATAAATAACGACTCAACCTTTCCTTTTTTTCCTTAAAGTTATCCTTTCATAACAACTTCGTCACCACCTTAAATGCCATAAAATATAAAGTTAACAGTCTAGTTAATTTTTTTGGTTGCCTATGTTCTTATTTTCCCTTCTTCTACCTCGGTTTAGAAGACCCAGGCATTTGTAAAAGGAAAAACATAACTGCAGCCCACAACGTAAGAAGACTAAGAAAATCAAGTTAATACCTCAGTCCTGTAGTGGAAAAGGAAGAAGTATTAGAATCTAAGAAATCTCCTGTAAACTTCAAGATGTGCACCAAGTATCTTTACAGTCAGTACTTAACATAACTACTGTATCCTGCTACAACAGTTCATATCACATTCATAAAATGCAAAACACTGAGACTTCTTAAAGTCAACCTACACAGCAACTAATGTATATCTTTTAGACACATTCTCTAACCTACATGTTACATGTTCGAGATCTATACAAAAAAAAAACTGTTCAGCAGGCATTGGCTACCAAAAAGGGATAAAAAAAAAAACTATTTTGTTAGAAAGAACATTGATAAAAGGTATAAAATGGAAAGCCACTATACTAGCAAGAAAGGTACATACAAATTAACACAAAAGAATAACAAAAACACAAAAGATGGAGAAATTTGTTAAAAGTGATACAGACTCCAAAATCATTCTCATAAAATAAACTTTATATGGATGGTAGGCTATTAGCATTGTACAACTACTTTCGATTTAATAACAAGTTTTAGCTCATCTTTTACAACACCAAGAAGGATATTTCTACAACTGATCTATATAATAATAATGGGGGACTCTCTAAACTTAAACATATAAAAAAATACATTTGCAGCATCTACTGGCCCAGAGCTTGGAAGTCTGACTTTTACTATCAGACCTGTGTCCTTGGGCGAAATAGGAATGTCAAACAATAACAGAAAATGATAGACGTAAAAATAATCTCTAAAGCTAGATAAGAAAACCGGTTATGTGATTATCTGACTTCCAGTTAAGGCAAAACAATGGACGGATCACACACGGAAAATATTGCTGCCTGCATACAGAGATGTCTTACTACACAGTGTGCTAAGCTCATGGAGGACAATAGGTAAAAGATATGCAGAAGACTGAGTGGAACCACCAGCATTTTTGAAGAAAGCTGAGGTGTAATACCCAAAGAGGGTAAAGCCTGTCAGACGCAACTTCATTTATACCCATTTTAAATTTAAACCATAATTATTAAGTGTTTATGTGTGTGCGAGCTAATAGAATGGAAAAGGTGTTGCCAGTACAAATGGATAAGGATCACTGGAACTTTGAGGAAAGGAGGCAAACATGTGACAATATTAACTAAACAAAGATGATCCAGAGGAAAACAGAATGTAAGAAAATACCGATTTTTGGGGCTGAGGAGGCTCTTGATGCAGAGAAAAGTACAGTTTTGTACCTACCATAAATGTAGATGTCCGATAGACATGCAACTGCAGTCATAACATGAGGGTTGTCCTGCCTCAGGCAGCCCTCGGTCGGCCGGATTCCAAAGTCTGGGTCCGACGTCGGCTGATGTCGCATTTCTCTCCGACGTCAGAGCGGCTGGAGTACATAAGCATCAGCCGACGCCATTTTCTTCAGTGTTTCTTGCCCCAGATGCCAGGTGCCCTCCAAGGAAGGCTGTAATCAAATTGGAAGACAAAAACAGGATTCCAAACAGATAAATGAGCAATAAAACAAATACACTATAACAGATATCCCCAGCTAAGAGTAATAGGGATAGAAGTGGACCCTAGGCATAGAGGGGTATGGAGGGAGGGAAAATCCGACTGCAGTTGCATGTCTATCGGACATCTACATTTATGGTAGGTACAAAACTGTACTATGTCCTTCAAGAATGCAACTGCAGTCATAACATGTGGGTAGAATACCATAGCTTAGCTGGGGAAGGAGGTATGCTCTAGGAAAGAGATGGTGTGGCAATCAAACCCTGCAGGACTGCCGAAGCAAAGCCTGCTCTGGATCTGGAATATAGAGGGAGATTGTAGTGTTTGGAGAATGTATGCACGGAGCTCCATGTAGCAGCTTCTAGAATGTCCTTGGTAGGCACCCCTCTTAAGAATGCTATAGAGGTGGCTGTAGCTCTGGTGGAATGTGGTCTGACATTGGCTGGAACAGACTTTCCATGAAAGGAATAACAGAATCTGATGCAATGTCCAATCCATTTAGAAATAGTCTGTTTTGAAATTGCTTTTCCTTGGACTGCAGGGGTGTAAGCTACAAAAAGTTGTTCAGACTTCCTACTGACCTTGGTTCTGTCCAGGTAGTATCAAAGTGGTCTGTGAATGTCCAAGGTATGCAAAAGTCTTTCCCCCTTATTCCCAGGATTGGGGAAGAAAGCAGGCAAATGAATGGCTTGATTTAGAGAAACCCTAGATACCACCTTTGGCATAAAAGTAGAGTTGGTCCTTAATGAAACCCTGTCTATGTGGAAAATAATAAAGGGTGGTATTGCCATTAGGGCCTGTAGCTCCGAAACCCTTCTTACTGAGGTAATTGCCAACAGGAAAGCGGTCTTCCATGAGAGAAATTGCAAGTCAACTGAAGCTGCTGGCTCAAAAGGAGGTAGAGTCAGTTTTTCTAAGACAAAATTGAGGTCCCAGGCTGGTACTAGGGCCTTTCTTGGTGGCTTAATGTTCTTGATTCCCCTAAGGAATTGTCTTGGTAAGGGGTGAGAGAAAACAGGAGGATCAGTGTTGTATCTAGCTGAAATAGCAGATGCATGTATCTTTATGGAAGAATATGAGAGGCCGTTCTTTAACATATCTGCCAAATATTCCAAAATGAGTGGGATGTTCAACAATGATGCATCATGTCCCTTGCTGGTATTCCAATTGCTGAATCTTTTCCACTTTGCTAAGTAAACCTTTCTGGTGGATGGTCTTCGAGCCTCTGTTAGTATCCGCTGAACTTCCTTGGAGAGAGATAGGTTGAAGTTATTTATGGGATCTCCCAGGCTGTTAGCTGCAGTGTCTGAAGATTTGGATGCAGTGTTTCGAAATTGTGTTGAGTCAAAAGTAGAGGCCACTGAGGGAGGGCCCACCTCCTGGTGTGACATATGCTCCGTAGTAGTGGGTACCAGTGTTCTCTTGGCCAATCCGGAGCTATTATGATTCCCTTGGGCTTCTCTGTTTTGATCTTTAGTAATACTGAGGTCATCAGTGGCAGAGGTGGGAATGCATAGATTGCTAGGGAGTTCCAGTTGAATGAGAGGACATCTATTTTCCAAGCTTTTGGATGGTATGTCCTTGTGCAAAATTTTGGTAGAAGATGGTTGAGGTGAGAGGCAAATAGGTCCACTTCTGGATGCCCCATGTCGAAGTGAGTTGTCTGAAGGCCTTTGGATGTAACCTCCACTCGTGTGGATCTGTGAAATTCCTGCTTAGGCTGTCTGCCAACACATTGTCTTTTCCTGGAACAAACTGGGATTGTAACTGGATGTTTAGGCTCAGTGACTTCTCCCAAAGCTGCATTGTCAGTCTGCAAAGGGGGTAAGAGTGGGTGCCCCCCTGCTTGTTTATGTACCACATCACAGTGGTGCTGTCTGTCCGTATCATTAAATGGCCATGCTGGAGTTGGTGTTGAAAAGCCTCGATGGCATGCATTACTGCCAGCATTTCCTTTTGGTTTATATGCAGATGTGTTTCCTTTGGAGACCATTGTCCTTGTATACACCTGCCTTCCATGTGCACCCCCCATCCAAGGTCTGAGGCGTCTGTAGTCATGGTCTGTGTTATCTGTGGTTTTTTGAATGACATACCTGTGTTTTCCTGGCTCACCGAGGCCCACCATAGGAATTCCTTTTGTAGGCATGGAATGAGTGGTATGATTGTCTCCAAGTTGTTGCTGTGTTGAGACCAAATGCTTTTTAGGTACCATTGAAGCTTTCTCATGTGTAATTTTGCTAATGGAACCAGTAGTATGCAGGATGCCATGTAACCCAGGGCCTGTAGGAATCTCCTTGCAGTCATCTGGGTGCGTTTTGCTAAACCTTTGAAGTAATGAGTTAACTTCTCTTGCTTGTCTTCTGTCAGGTAAGCCATCTGAGAGGCTGTGTCTAGTTTGGCTCCTAAGAAGATTATTTGCTGGGATGGCTGCAGTCTTGACTTTTGGAAGCTGACTGTGTATCCCAGAGCTTGAAGTAATCGTATGACATAATCCAGGATTTTTGTCAACATCAATTTGTCGTCCGCTTGTATGAGGCAGTCGTCCAGGTACGGGTAAATTTGTATACCCTGGAGCCTGCAATGAGCAATTACTGAAGCCAGGCATTTTGTAAATACTCTGGGCACAGTAGATAAGCCAAATGGCAATGCTGAGAATTGATAATGCTCTGGCCCTGCAAGAAATCTGAGGTATCTTCTGCAGCTGTGTCTGATAGGGACATGCAGGTATGCCTCCTTGAGGTCCAGAGTAATCAGCCACGACTCCTTGCCCAGCATGGGAAGGAGTTGCTGTAGAGTCAGCATTTTGAACTTTGGTACTATGAGAAAGGTGTTTAATGCGGACAAGTCCAGTATTGGTCTCCATTGAGATTCTTTTCTTGGAACAAGGAACAGTCTTGAGTAAAACCCCTGGTCTTGTTCTTGTTGTGGAACTCTTTCTATTGTTTTCATTCAAGCCAGCAGAGTGATTTGCTTGATAGCCTCTGTCCTTTGATTTTGTGGTAGGTTTGGAATGCCTTGTTTTCTTGGTAAGGTATGAAAATGAAACCTGTACCCTCGGTCTATAATGTCCAAAATCCATTTGTCCTTTGTCAGTCTGTGCCAGTTTTCTGCAAACAGAGATAATTTCCCGCCCAAGGGAGCTTCTAGTTGTTCCCTGGTAGGCGGTAGTAGAGGAAAGTCATTGAGATTGTGGTTGTTGGGCAGGTGAAACCCCTGCGTCACTTCTTTGGTTTCCTGGCTGCCATTGTCGTCCCCTGTAAGGGCCTCTGTATTAGCCTCTTCCTCGGCCACGTCTGTTCTTACCCCTTTGAAACTTTTCTGGATTAGGAAAGGACCAGTTTTTTGAAGGCCAATTCCTACTGAATCTGGGGGGGTTGAACCTGGAGGAAATCCTTCACAGTCTGAACTGATTTTGCTTTTTCTTCGATGGTCTTTAACACATCCTTAGCATTTGCACCAAAAAGCTTGTTCTTTTCCAAAGGTACATCCAGAAGTTTTGCTTTTACATGATCTGGTAGAGGTTGATCTTTTAACCAAGCATGTCTACGGATCACTGCCCCTGTCATAGCTGCCCTACATGAAGCTTCCAGTGCATCATATCCACACTGCAGGAAGTGATTGCTTACTTGCTGAGTGTTATGTACAGCTTCCTGCAAAGTCTTCCTGTCTAAAGGATCAGGAGAAGCTAATGTTTTTTGTAAATCTTCTAAGAGATAATCCTGATATTGTAACATATGAAAAAGGCAATTTAAAGCTCTCATAGATAAGGTAGTGGATGTGTAAACCTTTTTGCCCCATCTCTCTAATGACCTCGCTTCCCTGTTGGAAGGCAAAGGATTTTTTGAGGTGGAGGCTGAAACTCCTTTAGGCCCCTGTGAAATAGTTTCCAAATTAGCAGTATGGGCCCTGAATAAATGGGAATGAGTTTCTGGGACCCTGTAATACCTGTCTGGCTTGGCTGGGGCAGGAGGAAGAGAATCAGGGGTAGCACTAGAGTCAGAATACAAATCATCCAGAACATCAAGTACAGGAGGAACAGCTAAGGGCCTGTGCTGAGGCTTCTTAAGGAAAGTCCTAAGGCGTTTCCTAGAATCAGAATATTCCTGACCTTGCCACTTGAAATGTTCCCTCATGGTGTGCAGAACTTCCCCAAAAGAAATATCCTCAGGAGGGGAGGTCGAAGGGTTGGAATCTTCTGCATCCGAGTCCTCATAGGTCTGGAAGAGCTCTTCCTGGCTATCAGAGTGGACTGAGCCCTCAGAGTCTTCATCTGAAGGAGTAGGGTCAGAGGGTTCAACCCGGGGCCTTTTATCAGGAGGAGGCTGGGATGCTCTCTCAGGATGGGCCTGTGAACCTCTAATCATGGAAATTAAATCAGCAGCCATGGACATAATTTGCGTCTCTGGAGTCGGCTGAGGTAAGGATTTAGAAGAAATATGCTTTGTTTTGCTGGCTGCCTTAGCCCTAGTGTAGGCCTTAATAGACATGGCCATAGGAGGCCTGGCAGCTCCACGTGCAGGAGTGACCTTGTCTACAGCAATGGTCTCGGGCATTCGATTTCGGTATCCGGAGGAAAATCTATAACTGGCGTCTGAGTAATGTCTGGAATCGGAGTCGTCGGTAATGCGGTGTCTTCGGTTCGGAGCGGTGGAGAGACCGTCTCAGAGGGAACCAGAGCACTCGCGCTAGGTTTTGGCGTGGAGTCGGTGGTAGACGCGGGCCGAGGATGTTGGTCCCGGTCTTTTCGCTTTTTGGGAGTTTGCGATGTCGGAAGATCCGACGGCATGGTGTAAGCAAATTTATCGCCGAAAAAATCTTCAGCGAACTCCGCCCGGCGCCTGAGAGTGCGCTTGTTGAAGCGAGCACAGGCTACACAGGCCGAGACGTCGTGGTCTGGGCCCAGGCAAGGGAGGCAGTAAGAGTGAAAATCCTTATGAGGTATTTGTTTACCACAAAAAAGACAATTGTTAACTTTTTCAGTAATTTCTGACATCGGCTGAGGCAAAAAAAGGTCCCCAACGGGATACTTAGCTTTTTTTATGACTTCGGTATCGTAGAATACAGGAGCTGACCGACCGGAACTTGCAAACCGCTTCTGCTTCGGGCACCGCGCGGCAAGAAAGACTGAAGAAAATGGCGTCGGCTGATGCTTATGTACTCCAGCCGCTCTGACGTCGGAGAGAACTGCGACGTCGGACCCAGACTTTGGAATCCGGCCGACCGAGGGCTGCCTGAGGCAGGACAACCCTCATGTTATGACTGCAGTTGTATTCTTGAAGGACATCCACTGTGAGCTGACATTTTATGACTAGGCCGATGGATGCATTTGCATTCCATGATACAATAAGGTTAATTAGGAGGATATAGTAAGGATTGGATGCAAAAAACAAAGTGGGAATGTTCATCTCTGATAAGTTGCATCTGAACAGAGGAATGAGGATGAGTAACCTCTTTCCCCTTTACTATTTGCTTCATATTTAGGACCACTGGTAAAGAAAACAAGTGACTGAGAAATGTAAGGATACAACTGGGACAGAAATCAAGTAAAGATGACTATTTGCATACAATATTATTCTGCACTCAACAAAGCCAGCAAAGGGCATCTCAGTGTTGTGGAACATTTTGAGACAGTTTTGAGTTTTTTTTCAGGATATAACATTACTGAAGATAAAACAAAGGCTATAGCTGTAAATTATGTACCCACTCATGAAATCATGTACCCACTCATGACCTAGTACAGCAATACCCATATTTACGGGGACACACTTAAGATGACATATTCAGGAGTATGGATTAAAAAAGTTTCTGTCATGGCAGCTACAGATATGGGAGAAGGGACTTAACAGCTAATACAAAAATTAAGAAACTGGAAGCTCGTATTTATGATTATGTATAATCAGATACAAGAAGTGAAAATGCTTTTAGTCCCCTCAGTTTTATATACATGTCAGGCATTTTTTTTTTAATGAACCAGAGGAGAAGTTATTGGTAATAATAAAGAATTGAAGGAATTTATCTGGGAAGGGACAACGGCAAACGTTAATTGGGATAAGCTGATCCTTCAAACAAAACAATGTGGTTTAGGATTACATGATTTGAAAGGATATTTTAGAGCTTATAAGTCCCATACACATAACATAAGCAAAAGTTTTTAATTTAAAGTGGAAAGTATTGATGATGAAGTGAGGGGGGTTAGTTCAATAAATAAGGAGAGAGGGGAGTTTGGATGCAGATCCTTAAGAAAAATCAATCTACAGAATATAATATTCATAAAGTTACTGAAAATATTCTAAGAAATAATTTAACATGCAAACTAAAAAAAAAAAGTCATGTACTCACCATAACTTTCCATTACTGTTGTCCATTTTCCTTCCTCTTTAACTGTTTGGTTCGGATCTGACCCTCTGATCCCACTCGAATACTTCTTCCAGATCACAAAATCTTGAACTCTTGAGCCTCCCTTTACCCATAATGCCTCGCCAACCTAACATACCTCAGATCTTGTTTGCTGCCAATAATACTAACAGAGCAGAGAGAAACAGTAAAAGAATGGAAGCTGGAGCCCAAACTAGGAAAACAGGTTCCTCCAAAACTCTTCAATCTTTCCAGGAGTAGAAAAGAAAGGAGGGGGTAGGTGGGTCAGAAGTTGAGGAAAAATGAAAATGGACAACACAGATGGAGCATTATGATAAGTACATAACTTTTTAATCTTCTGATGTCCAATTTCATTCATTCCTTAACTGCTGGGATAGAGTTCCCAGCTACCCATTTCCTGGGAGGACTCTAAGGAAGAATGCTGCGGAGAACTGCCAAGTCAAATGCTGCTCTTACACTAGCGACCAGATCCAGTTTTAATGAGTAATAAAAGTAAGAGGATTAGCCCAAGCTGCATCTGCACAAATCATCCAAGGAAGTTCTGGACAAAAAAGGCTGATGAAGTTGCCATACACCTGGTGAAGTGGGCTCTGGGTGGTTTTGCAAGGGTAAGCCCACTTTTTGATAAACAAAGGTAATACAATCAGGTAAGTATCTGACCAAAGTAATTTTATATGCTAGTTTTCCCAGTTTCAAATCAGAAAAGGAGAAAAACAACTGCTCGGACTTCTTAGATCTTTAGTTCTGTTAAGATAGAATCATAATGGTCTGTGTGCATCTAATAAATGCAACAAATACTCATTACTGTTCAAAATTGTTGTAATGAACACTGGAAGACTCACAACTTGATTAATATTGGATTCAAAAACCACTTTTGGTAAAAAGGAAGGATTAGTCCTTAGAGAAACCCCTATCCTTATGAAAAACTAAATAAGGGGGTTTAGAGGACAATGCTTGAAATTCCTACACTCTTCTGGAAGACGTAATAGCAACTAAGAAAGTTTTCCAGGTCAAAATGTTTACATCAGATTTAATCAAAGGTTCAAAGGGGGGGGGGGCTGAGTCAAGGTCTGAAGTACGATGTTTAAATCACAAAGAGAGGTAGGATCCTTTAAAGTATGTCTAAGTAAAAAAGTTCCCCTTAGAAATAAGTTTTACAAAGCTTAGAAGAAGCTAAAGTTGAATTATTTACTCCTAGATGAAACGTGGAGAAGGCTAAATGTATTCTAATAGGTGAGGAACTAGCACCTTCATTACAAATTGTTGCCAGAAAGTCAATGACATTTGAAATTGGTACTGAAAAGGGGGTCTACATTTATGCTTAGGGCCCAAATAACAAATCCTTTCCATTTACTCTTAGAAATCTTTCTGGAGGAAGTTTTATGAAAAGAAAAATATGACTTGACGGGGAAGAAGAGCTTGGGCTGTCTAGCAATCAATGTAACTGAAGAAACCATGCAGTCAACTTGAGGCCTATTATGTCTGGTGTGTCATTCCTGCTGGATGAGAAAGGTCATCTTGAATTGGGTCCGGAATCCATGGTGGATGTAGCAGACAAGGCCAAAGGAAGGGAAACAAAGTCTGATGTGGCCAGTAAGGAGCAATGAGGATAACAGTGCTCTTCAAATCAAGATGCCTTCTGTAGAAATTTTGGGATGAAGAGGAATGGGGATAGGCATAAAAGAGACCAGGGGACCAAGCTTGAAGTACAGAATCTTTGGGCAATTCCCCCAGTGGGGGAACAGGGCAAAGAACTTGTTACATTTGTTGCTGAGGTAAGTGTCAAACAAATCGCAGCACGATTGGCCCATCTTACAGAATATTCTCTTTGCCACGTTGATATTGAGAGACCACTCGTGAAGCGTTAAAATTAACCTGCTTAACTTGTCTGCAATCAAGTTGGATTGGAAGAGATTGCCCAATGCCATACTCTCATAGGTTCTTGACAAAGAGAGTAAGATCTGTTTTCCCCAGTGTGTTGATGTAACAGACTACTGACATACTGTCTTTCTGGACTGCAATAGTACTGACTGGAACAGTGTCTTGAAAGACCTGTAATGCTAGGAGGACTGTTCTCATATCCAGGACACTGATACGAGTCAACCTCTTCAGGAAACCATATGCCTTAGACCGTTCTTCACAGGAAATCCCCTCCGCCACCTAAGTAGAGAGGCATCCATGGTCACTGTGGCCTTGGGTTGAGAGTGAAGAAAGAATGCCTTTGTGGAGTTGACTGGAGTGGATCCACTACAGAAGGTAATTCTTGCACACAAGTAATCTTGACTGGCATGGAAAATGGGTGTTGGAGAATAGACCATTGACTGGAGAGTGTCGACTGAAGTATTCTAATATGGAACGTGGTAAGCGGTACTGACTAAGCTTTGGGATCCATGGCAGTGGCAAAGTGTCAGATGTGCCAGAAGGGAAGAATTTTTAATTATTTTTTTGACCTGGAATTGGATGGCGTCTATTCAAGATACAGGAAGAGAGGCTATTTTGGATGTTGTATCCAGGTCGGCAGCAATGAATTCCAAAACTCTGAGTTGGCATGAGCGGAGATTTGTTGTAATGGACATATATTCCCAGACCAGAGCACAGCTGGAGTAAATAGTCCCTTGCTTGAATCAGCTGATGCATGCACGGTTGGAGCAGTCAGGAGCCAATCTTCTAGATTCAAAGGTCTACACACTCAAGTGCGATAGCCTGTTTTCTGTGTTGAAAGTGTTTTTATTCCTGTTTATGCTTTAACCTTTAAAAAAAAAAAATCCTATCCCTTTACTCGTTTCCTGCCTTTCTAGAACTAGTAAAGTCCAGTTTTCACATTTTGCTGAATTCTGGGCTGTTTGTATGTTCCTGTGTTGCTTAGACCTTTCTAAGACAGAGGGAAGCTTCTCTGTTCATCAGTGAGAGTGGTGAGCTCTGGAATAGCCTATTTGTCACTGGAGGAGTGGTTTCAGCTCAGAAACTGTAGTTTTATTGGCCATTCTGGGCTATTTCTATACCTTTCATATCATATCTCTGTTTAAAAACCCAAGTCTGTGCGGTTCTGCGCATTGCCGTTTAACTAGTGTTAAACTATTCCCAGTGCCAGAAAGTCTACTCTTCACATTTTCCCTTAAAATTAGCCAGTTTTCTAGTTTTATCACTCAAAACTGTATCTTTGTGCTCAGCACTTGAACAAAACTTACTGAAAGCACTAAATAAGCTACAAATTACTACAGCATTCAACTTTCCTCACTTGTCAGGAGGAGAAAAGTTTTTGGTACTTGTGTCTAAGGGTCAGCTCCCAGAGTTTTCTCCTGTACACCTAATGAATCTGGACATCTTGGGGCAATGTAGCAATTGCCTCATGGACACAGACAACTCTCTCCTCCAACCACCCAACACCACAACCTGTGAGAGATGCACTTGTATAACAAAACTGGAAGCCAAGCTCTCTCCAGTGAAGACTAGACTAGACAGTCAAGAGGAGAAGGTAAACACCTGCACCACACCATACTCAACACATAGTCCATCAATTCGTACACCACCTAAACCCATTAATAGTAAAACAAAACACACACCTACATTCACGGAGGCTCTTAATAAAAATCTGCCCAAACAGCAAAGACCTCCAAAACAGAAATGCAAGCAACCACCACCCCCCACTACCCATATGACATCCAGACCACAAAATCAGTGTGCCACTCAACCTCAGCCCTTAAGGCAAAACAACGTACCCAACACACTTGTCACAGGCAACGCTATAGTCAGGCACACTGATGTCCCACTCACCAGGCTAAACAAGGAGAAAGTTAATGTTGGCTGCCTGTCGGGTGCCAGGATCTGCTACATAGTGCACACACTCGGGTCACTCCACAACAAGTACAAATATGACACTATCATTGTCCATGTTGGTGTGAATGACCTGAGACATACCTCCCTGGACTACATTAAGAGTGACATGGAGGAGCTCTTGGATCATGTAGCCAAGGCAGGTATGACCCTACCCTCAGTAGCATCCTGCCATCACCCAGAAATATACCACAGTTCAAGGAAAAAATGACCGACTTCAACAATTGGCTAATCTTCTGGTGTCATTCAAAGGGATCCAGTATTTCTCTATCTGAGACGACATGATCAACAGACCACAATGCTTTGCAAGAGATGGCCTACATCTGTCACCCCTGGAATTCCGGATACTGGCTAAGGCTCTTGCCACCCCTATGGTGCCTTTTTTAGGCAAGGTTCAAACGGCAAACCCACCACGGTAGCAGGTACAAGCAAGCAAAAACTGAGGGCAATGCTACTCAATGCTAGAAGTCTAAACCTCAAAATGCACTCAAAGCACTACTTAAAATGGAGAACATAGACATCTGTGCAGTATGAGAGACCTGGTTCAAGGCTCCAGAGAACACCCCCTGCATTACCAGGCTATAATTCATGCCACACCTTTCAGCCATTTAACCTGAACCGAAACACTAAAGGAGAAGTGACCATACTCATTAAGGATATCCACACCTCCAGACTAGTTGCTCAACATAATGTTTCTGAAAGTATCCAAGTGCAACTAACACTGGGCAAGACTGCAATCCAGGTTGTATCTTGCTACAAATCACCCGCCATGCACCAAGATGCCCACTCCATGTTCCATAACATTAAGGTACAGCCCAATACCTTAATAATGGGTGATTTCAACTACCCCATCATCAACTGGGAAAACTATTCATGTACTAACTCATTAGCTCAACGCTTTCTGGAATTCATAAATTCCAATGCCCTGGATCAGCTAGTTCATACCCCCACCAGGGGCAGCAATATTCTGGACCTGGTCATTACAAACATGGGTAACCGATGTTCCAAGCCAGAAGTCAACTCCTAACTGGTCAGATCCGACCACAAACTAATCACCCTAGACATCAATTTTCCGCCTCCACCTCCCATTAAGGAAACCACTGTAAAAAAACATCTCCAAAGCCAACTTCACGCTCCTTAAGACAGAAGTTTCATACTTCGCTAGACCCGTGCAGATGGATCGTGCCATTCCCAACAGAACTAAGATGCTATCCTCCAAAAAAAAAAAAAGGAAACCAATCTGGTGGTCCCCTGCCATAAACAAACTCTACAACGGAAGGAAGAAGCTGTTGTAAAAAAAAAAAAAAGTTAACTCCCTGGTCAGCCTCAGTAAGAAGCAGAGATCCCTCAAAATCCTGCAAAGCTAGCTATGAAAATAAAATTGCCACTGATTCTAAAGACAACCACAAAGCATTCTACAGCTATGTCAAGAATCTCAATGGCAACACTCAGATCTGCTCCGAGGTACAGAACAACAGTACTAGATATACAGAACCAACTGATTTTGCCAACATCCTGGCAGATAGGTTCAGTGCAATCTTTACCCCCATCACCCCCCAAAAAGTCCATCCCTATATCGTAAAATACATAGTCCCTGTAATCACAGATGCATAAGTTAAGACTGCACTCTCCAAAGCCAAATAACACAGCATCGATGGGACCAGACAACATCGCAGGCTGCATTCTGCAAGAACTACAGGAAGAACTGGCACCCCACCTAAGTACAATGCTCAATCATAGCCTCACTTCAGGCTTTGTGTCTACTGAATGGCGGACAGCAACGGTTATCCCACTCCACAAAGAGGGTGCCACCACAGACCCTGGGAACTACCACCCCATTAGCCTGGCGAGCCTGGTCTGCAAGGTCATGGTATGTATAATCATGGAGTTTATAAACAAAGACATAGGTAACCTGCAAATGTTGGACCCCACTCAATTCAGGTTTGTAAAAGGTGGATCATGTCTCCTGAGCCTGACTGACTTCTTTGAATCAGTCACCAGAGCCGTGGATGAGGGTAAGGTGGTGCACCCAGCCTATCTTGACCTCGCCAAGGCTTTAGACACCATCCTCCACCCTGGAATTATACATAAACTCACTAGACTGGGCATAAATCCCAATGTCATAAGATGGGTGGCCAACTGGCTCACTGAAAGAACCCAAACAGTGAAAGCAGCAGACTCCAAATCTGACTTCAAACTAATGACAAACTGAGTACCACAGTGTTCAGTCCTGGGTCCTCCTGTGTTTGGCATCTATTTCTCAGTTTGGCATCTATTTCTCAGAAGTCCAGGCTAATACAGCAAGTCTTTAGATAACTAAGTTCGCAGATGACTGCAAACTAGGAGCCATAATAGAATCGCCAAATGATGTGGACATTCTACAAAGGGGTCTCACTGAGACTGATGCTTGGTGTCAAAGTCATGACCTCAAGCACAATGCCAAAAAGTGTATTGTCATCCCCTTTGGAAAAAACACTGTACCCATGAACTACCACATAGCTGGTATCCTATTTAACACTGAAAGTGTGATAAGAAACCTTGGGACACAGGTGGACACTAGTCTCTCCTTTGACAATTACATCACCACAGTAGTCAGGAAATCCTACGTGGCACACCTCACCGCTAACGGGTTCTCCTACAAAAAAAAAAAAAAAAAAAGAGAGAGGTCATTGTTCCTTTCTACTCATTTCTCATCAGACCCATCATTGAGTACAACGCCCCGTTTGGCATGTACCTCGCAAGACATCTGCAACAACTGGAAAGGCCACAGAAATACCTAAGAGGATTACCAGCCTCAAACAGATGCCATATACAGACCGCCTCAAAAAACTCCAGCTCTACTCCGTCGTTTATCACCTCCTCAGAGGCGACCACTGCCTAACCTACAAAGCCATGTCAAACCCAGTTCTGTTGGACATGCTACACTTAAAGAAAACCCCAATCTCTCCATGCCGCATGCTCCAGAGATCTGAACCTTGCCAGCACAATAAACAGAATATGCTTGAGGGATAGATTCCTGTCCCAGAGACTTCCCATACTCTGGAATAGACTACCCATTCATATCAAGCAAAGCCCCTCATTAGCTTTCTAAGAGGAATCTAGACAACTGGATGGGAAACAGGAAATTCATCCTGGGAATCACCTCTGTGGCTCTGCTCGACAGGGGTGCAGGAAAATACCTTTCTTGGGTGGTGAAAGCCAGGGAACTTTTTGGCTAGGCTTATATAGGCTCTAGGGCCAATAGTCTAGTACCTACCTATGAACCTATACGGAAACACTGAATCCCAGCCGTTGCAGATGAGCCACAACTGCCATGAATTTGGTGAAGTCCCTGGGGGCTGTGGTGAGACCAAAGGGCAGTGCTCTGAACTGGTAATGATGGTCTCCCAGCTGAATGTGTAGGTATCTTCTGGAATGCCTGTTTGATTTTATCTGACAGTACACATCTTTAAGATCTAATGAGCACATCCAGTTGTCCTTGTGCAGTAAATGTAGAATGGACTGAACCGTAACTATCCGGAACTTTGTATACTGAACAGACAAATTTAATTTGCCAAGATCCAGAATTAGTCTCTAGTCCCCTGTCTGTTTTTGGCACCAAAAAGAATCTTCAATAAATTCTAGACTCCCTCTGGTCTGGGTGGACCTCTTGGATATCTCTTTTTTAGCAGCTTTGTTTTTTTTTTTTTTTTTTTTTTTTATTTCTAGGCAAGCTCCTTCCTTCTGACTGGGTGGAACACTGAGAATGTGCTTCTGAACTGTTGGAAGGTATTGGGAACAGAGTAGAACACAACCTCGGGATATTATCCTCTGCACCCACAAGTCTTTTGTGATGTCCAGTCAGGTTCTCTGGGATATGGATAGGCGGCCCCTGACTGCCTCCAGAGATGGACAGTTAGGCCTCCATTCAGAAGCACTGATAAGATGTCAGAGAAGGAAAGACGGCCCCTGACTGCCTCCAGAGATGGACAGTCAGGCCTCGATTCAGAAGCAATGATAAGATCTGTCAGAGAAGGAAAGGCGGCCCCTGACTGCCTCCAGAGATGGACAGTCAGGCCTCCATTCAGAAGCACTGATAAGATCCATCAGAGAAGGAATCTAGATTCCCTGGCTATGAGGATCAACTCTGACATGGGAATTATTTTATTTTATTTATTTTACATTTGTTGACCGGGCTAGTCCAACTGGATATATTTCCATTTTCAGCAGAGGCCCGGGGAGAAAAGCTCCACATATAGACAAAAAGAGATACATCATGAGGACAAATGACATAATACACATTGATTACCTATATCTAAAAACAGGAAAAAACAAGTGAAAGAACATGGAAAAGGAAATGTAATAAGTTAACCGAAAGAACAGCACTTAACTTTCTAGCAAATCTGAGTAGCACAATGATGAACATTCTAACATGTTTTAATACCAAGGAGGAAGTATAAGATTAAAGAAAGAGAAGCAACAATAGAGAGAGCAGATATAAATAGACATAAGGTAGTTAGAGAGATTAAGGGCCATAAAGATGACGAAGACAAGGAGCAGTCTGTAATGGTAAAAGAGAAAGGTAAGGAGGAAGCAGAAGGAGCAGACGAGAAATGAGAATAATAGATGGAAATTATTTTAGTCAGGATTAGAGCAGGGACACATCCAGTGGCTTTTAAGGTAACTTCTGAGTTTTGTTTAAACAAAACAGAGGAAGCAATAGAAGTAAGTTCAGAAGGAAGTTGATTCCAGTGTTTTCCAATGGTATTTGAAAAAAGGGAATCACCTGCTAGGTTTTTAGATTTGGTTAAGGTAACTAGCAGTTTGCTAGATGAGCGGAGGGAGTTTAGATTAGAGTAGGGGATGCAGAGGTTGGAGAGTATAGGTGTGTTGTGAGGTTGGTAAAATGCTCTATGAACAAATGTGAGTTGGGAAAGAAGTAACATGTTTGATAGTTCAAGCCAGTTTAGCTGCTGCAGATTCAGACAGTGGTGACAATGGCTTCTTCCAATGTTGAGCTCCCTCCCCTCTGCCCCTGGGGGTACTATCTCCACGTCGACCTTGAAAGGGACCATGAGAGATTGAACGATCTCTTTCTGCCACCTCACTGGCTCCTGGAAAAGGACCTTTGAGGGGAAGAAAAAAGTACAGTTTTGTACCTACCATAAATGTAGATGTTAGAGTGTTCACACTGTTGCAGTCATCACACTTGGGTTATCCTGCCATCAGGCGGTCCCACAGTCGGCCCGAGTTCCAAAGTCTTGGTCCAGCATTGGTTGCTGTCGCTTCTTCCCTGACGTCAGTGCGCCAGGGGTATATAATATGCAACAGACGCCATTTTCTTCAGTATTTCTTGCCCCAGATGTCAGGTGCCCCCAATAGGTAGGCAATACATATTGCTATATAAAAATATACATATAAAAATAAAACAATACCTTCAGTCACAAGAAAATACACCACAGAGGTTGTATAGGATAGAAAGGAATAGTTAAGTCCAGCTAGTTCAGAGGGGATGGAGGGAGGGTAACCTGGACTGCAGCAGTGTGAACACTCGGAACATCTACATTTATGGTAGGTACAAAACTTTACTATGTTCATTGTGTTACACTGCTGCAGTTATCACACTTGGGCTGAATAAACAGGGTTTGGAGAGGCTAGCAGTCCCTGCAGAACTACAGTGGCAAAGCCAGCTCTGGTTTTAGAATATGGATGTAAGTGATAGTGCTTGGTGAAGGTGTGCACTGAACTCCAAGTTGCAGCCTCCAAAATATCCTTGGTTGGTACCCCTCTGAGGAAGACTGTTGATGTTGCTGTAGCCCTGGTGGAATGGAGCCTGATGTTACCAGGCACAGATTTCCCATGGTGTGTGTAGCAGAAATGGATACAATGTCCTATCCATTTTGAAATGGTCTGTTTTGAGATAGCTTTTCCTTGAAATCCTGCAGCATAGGATACAAAGAGCTGGTCAGTTTTTCTGAAAGCCTTAGTTTTATCCAAGTAGTAACATAATTGCCTGTGAATGTCCAAAGAGTGTAGGAGCCTTTCCCCTTTGTTCTGGGAGTTTGGATAAAAGGTGGGCAAATGAACAGTTTGGTTTAGGGCCACACTGGATACCACCTTTGGCATAAAGGAAGGGTTAGTCCAAAAAGAGACTCTGTCTTGATGAAAAATGATGAAAGGCTCCACTGCCATTAGGGCCTGTAGTTCTGAGACTCTTCATGCTGAAGTTATTGCTAGCAGCAGGGCAGTTTTCCATGACAGGAACTGTAGATCAGCTGTGAAAGCTGGTTCAAAGGGCGGAAGTGTAAGCTTTTCCAAAACAAAGTTGAGATCCCAAGTTGTTGTTGATGCTCTCCGGGGCGGTCTTATGTTCTTAGCCCCTCTGAGGAACTGTCTTAGTAATGGATGTGAAAATATAGTAGGATCCGTGTTGTATTGTGCTGAAATAGCAGAGGCGTGGATCTTAATAGACGAGAAGGAAAGCCCTTTGTGCAACATCTCAGTCAAATATCGAAGAACCTGAGGAATATTTGGGACAAGGGGAATTTGGCCTTTAGCCTGGTTCCAGGCGCAGAATCTTTTCCATTTGTCTGAATAGACTTTCCCGGTGCTGGGCCTCCTGGCCTCCAGAATGATGTCCATCACAGCTTCAGAGAGAAGTGTTGACTGGTCATTTAGGCAATTGGCCATGCAGCCAGATTTAAAGTCTTGAGCTGGCTGTGTAGAATCTGACTGTTTTGCTGAGTGAGTAGGTGAGGAATTGTAGGTAAAATCCATGGTGGGCCTTGAGCCATGTTCCTTAGTACTGGATACCAGTGTTGGCGTGGCCAGTCTGGAGCAATGAGTATCATCTGTGGCCTCTCTAATCTGGCTTTCATCAGCACCTTCGCCAGAAGAGGCAGTGGAGGAAAGGCATACACTTGTCAATGTTTTCCAACTGAATGAGAGGGCGTCCACTTTCCAAGCTTGTGTGTGGTATGTCCTTGTGCAGAATTTCCGTAGTTGGTAGTTTTGGGGGGAAGCAAACAGATCTATGTCTGGGCTCCCCCATTTTTGAGTTATCATTGCGAATACTTGTGGATCTAGTTTCCACTCGTGAGGATCTGTGATGTTTCTGCTTAGATTGTCTGCCAGTGTGTTTTTCTTTCCTGGCAGGAAATGTGCTTGTAGTTGAACTTGGTAGGTCAGTGCTGTGTTTCACAAGGCCATTGCTTGTCTGCATTGGGGGTAGGAGTGTGTGCCCGCTTGCTTATGTACCACATCACTGTGGTGTTGTCAGTCTTTATTAGGAGTTGTCCTGGATGTAGGAGGCCCTTGAAAGCTGTTAGGGCATTTTGTACAGCTAGCATCTCTTTTTGACTGATATGTAGGTTTGCGGACCATTTGCCCTGAATACACTGTCCTGCCATGTGTGCTCCCCAGGCATAATCCGATGCATCTGTTGTTATAGTTTGCCTGGCTGTGGGTAAGGTAAAAGGCTGACCCTTGTTGAGGTGACATGCCTGAGCCCACCACAGAAACTCCTGTTGAAGGCAGGGAATGAGTGGAATTATTGTTTCTAAGCTGTGGTTGTGTTGGATCCATACGCTTTTCAGATACCACTGTAATTTCCTCATATGCAGTTTTGCAAATGGTATTAGTAGTATGCAAGATGCCATGAATCCCAAGGCCTGCACAATTTTTCTTGCAGGAAGTTGGGTCTTTGTTGCCATCATTTTGAAGTATTGAGTCAGTTGTCCTTGCTTATCTGGCGTGAGATAAGCCATCTGGGCCATTGTATTTAAGCTGGCACCCAGGAATATTATGTTCTGTGAGGGCACTAGTTTTGACTTCTTTTTGTTTACTGTGTACCCTAGGCAACTTAGTAGATTTTTGACAAATGCCAGATGCTTTAATAGAATGTCCTTGCTTTCTGCTTGAATAAGGCAGTCGTCCAGGTATGGATACATTTGAATACCTCTTTGTCTGCAGTATGCAATTACTGGTGCCAGGCATTTTGTGAAGACCCTGGGCGCAGTAGATAAGCCAAAGGGCAGTGCAGAGAATTGGTAATGGGTTGAACCTGCAATGAATCAGAAGTATCTTCTGCAATTTTGTCTGATAGGGACATGCAGGTATGCCTCCTTGAGGTCCAACGTTACTAGCCAAGCCTTCTTGCCCAGCATGGAAAGAAGTTGCTGCAGTGTTAGCATCTTGAATTTGGGTACTTCCAGGTATGTGTTTAGAACTGAGAGGTCCAGAATGGGTCTCCAGGCTTTGTCCTTTTGGGGAACTAGAAACAGTCTTGAGTAAAATCCTTGTCCTTGCTCCTGTGTAGGAACCTGTTGAATGGCTCTCATGTCCATGAGAGCTGAAATATGCTTTTGAGCCTCTGCCCATTGATTTGGTGTCAGGTTTGGCATTCCTTTTATCTTTGGCAAAGTGTGAAAGTGGAATCTGTATCCTTGAGAAACAATATTTAGGACCCATTTGTCTTTTGTGATGATGTGCCAATTGTCTGCAAAAAGTGCTAGTCTTCCCCCCAAGGGAGCTGCCCAAGAGTGTTTTGCTTGGTAGTTTGAGGGGTAAGTCATTGTGTCTGTCTTCTGGTAGTTTGAGACCTGTCTTCTCCTCCTTTTTGGGTTGTGGCACTCCATTGTCGAGGCTGGTAAGAGCCTTGTGGCTGGCCTCTGCTTCTTGGGCGTCTGTATCTGCCCCTCTGTGGTCTGGCAGAAGCTGGAAAGGACCAGTTTTTGGTTGGCCAATTTCTGCTGAAACGAGGGGGTTGAACCTGTAAGAAATCCTTGACTGTCTGCATAGATTTTGCCTTATCCTCCATTTTCTTTAAAACTTCTTCTGCTCTTACACCAAATAAAACATCCTGCTGTAAAGGTGCATCCAATAACTTTGCATTAACATGATCAGGTAAAGTTTGTTCTTTTAACCAAGCATGCCTACATATGACAGACCCTGTCACTGCTGCTCTACAAGAAGCTTCCAATGAATCAAATCCACATTGCAAAGTATGTTTTCCCACTTGTTCAGCTGAATGCAACAAAACTTGCATTTCCTTGTAATCTGGCTGGTCTGTATGTGCGAGCATTTTTTGTTTTAATTGAAACATCAGATATTGTTGATATTTCAGCATGTGAAACTGACAATTTAAGGCCCTCATAGCCAGAGTAGCTGAGGTATACACTTTCTTTCCTCATCTGTCTAGTGCTCTAGAATCCCTTTCAGAGGGCACAGGAGTTTTAGCAGTAGAGGCCTTAACCCCTTTGGGACCCTGGGAAATGCTTTCTGGGTCAGCAACAGGGCTTTTATACAGGAATTTGTCAGGGACTCTGTAGTATCTGTCTGGTTTGGCTGGTGCTGGCGGTAGTGAATCTGGGTTAAGGCTAGATTCTGAATAAACATCATCCACAATATCTAGTACAGGTGGAATAACAAGTGGTCTGTGCTGGGGTAGTAAAAGGAACTCTTGGAGCCTTTTCTTAGACTCAGAGTAATCCTGGCCTTCCCAGTGGAAATGTTAATTCATAGTATTTAAGGTTTCCCCAAAAGACTAGTCTTCTGGGGGAGATGCAGAAGGGATAGACTCTTCAGCATCAGAATCTTCATAAGGGGGAAAGGAATATTCCTGTTCCTCATAAGAGTCTGAGGAAACTGAAACTTGGTCAGAGGAAGCGTAGTCCTCCTCCTGCCTTGGCCTTTTATCAGGGGGGATGGGAACCCCTGATTACGGTAATTAAGTCTTCAGCCATCTTAGGCATCTTTTCTTAGGCATGGGGCCTTGTACTAGAGACTGCTGTGCAGTCTTCTTTGTTTTTAAAGGAGTTTTCAGTTTTGCATAGGATTTAATAGTGAGTGTAGTCGGTCTGAAGACACCTTCTGCAAATGAAGGCATTTCAACTGCACCGGAATCTCCTTCAGGTATGGAGTCGGAAGGGCCTAAAGGTAAAGGTTGTGGAGGCCTAGCAATCTCTGCTTGTGAATCGGATGTCGCCTGGGGTTCTAAATCAGCGGTCGTCAGGGGCTGCGTAGGCACCTCACTGAAAACCGGAGAACCGGCGACTGGCATAGCAGAGGCCTCGGAGTCCGGTTTGGATTTCGGCTGCCTGTCCTTATCTTTGCGTTTTTTATGCATTGCGGTCGTCGGTTGGTCCGACGGCATGGTATAATTAAATTTCCTACCAAAATAATGTCGGGTGAAATCAAACAGACGTTTAATAGTTTGTTTATTAAACCTAGCACAAAACCGACAACCTGTGACGTTGTGGTCTGGGCCTAGGAAAGGAATACACTAAGAATGAAAGTCCTTATGAGGTATTTGCTTCCCACAAGAAATGCAATTGTTAACTTTTTCTGACATCGGACTGAGGCAAGAAAAGGTTCCTCAACGGGGTACTTTAGCTTTATGTAGACTTCGGTCTGAAATTCGATTTGAAAATCTCAGGAGTCGGCTGACCAGCACTTGCGAACTGCTTCTGCTTCGGGCACCGCACGGCAAGAAAGACTGAAGAAAATGGCGCTGGATGCCTCTTACATACCCCTGGCGCACTGACGTCAGGGAAGAAGCAACAGCAACCGACGCTGGACCAAGACTTTGGAACTCAGGCCGACTGCGGGACCGCCTGATGGCAGGATAACCCAAGTGTGAAGACTGCAGCAGTGTAACACGAACATCATACAACCACTGCAGACAAGGTTTTCCCTTCCTGTTTACACCTAGAGTCTGTCTTCAACCTTCAATAATAAGGTTTTGTCAAAGGGCACATTGACAAAACATTTCAATTGTTCTGCAAAAATCTAACAAGCACATCCAGGCATGTATCCTAATGGAAACGTCTGACCTCCCTTGCCCATGGAAGGGTGTGAAAGTGGAACCTGTAGCCCTGAGAGACTATATTTAAGACCCATTTGCCCTGGGTGATCGTGTGCCAATTTTGTGAAAAAAGTGCTAGCTTTCCCCCTAAGGGTGCTGCCAAAAAATAAATGCTTGGCATTGGCAGAGGGAAGTCATTGGCACTGTTTCCTATATGGCTGTGATTTGTCTTCTCCGCTTTTGGAGGTAGAAGCACCCCATTGTTTAGGCCTGTATGAGCCCTGGGGCTGTTGTCTGCCTCTAGGGTGTCTGTATCTGCCGCTTTGTGGCCTGTCTGACACGGGAAAGGAACAATTCTTAGGAGGCCAGTTCCTGCTAAATCTGGGTGGCTGTACCTGTAAGAAATCCTTCACTGTCTGCACAGATTTAGCGTTATCCTCCATTTTCTTCAAAACCTCTTCTGCCTTAACACCAAACAAAGTATCATGCTGTAATGGAGCATCCAATAATTTTACTTTAATATGATCAGGCAGAGTCTGTTACTTTAACCAAGCATGCCTTCTAATGACAGAACCTATTACAGCGGCCCTGCAAGAGGCCTCCAGTGAATCATAACCACATTGCAAAGTATGTTTTCCCACTTGTTCAGCTGCATGCAATAAATGCTACAATTCCTTGTTCTCAGAACATTCAGAATTTGTCAACATTTTCTGTTTTAACAGATACATTAAGAATTGCTGATATTTAAGTACAAGAAACTGACAATTTAAAGCCCTTACAGCCAAGGTAGCAGAAGTGTAAACTTTTTTCCCCCATCTGTCCAGTGCCCTAGAATCTCTATCTGAGGGGACAGGGTTTTTTGCAGTAGCAGCCTTGACCCCTTTCGGACCCTGAGAAATAGTTTCTGGGTCAGCAGCAGGGTTTTTATATACAAATTTATGAGTATCTGGAACCCTGTAGTATCTGTCTGGCTTAACAGGTGTAGGAGGTAAAGAGTCGGGAGACAGGCCGAATAGTAAGGGGTCTGTGCTGAGGTACTAAAAGAAAGTCTCTGAGCCTTTTCTTAGAATCTGAATAATCTTAGCTCTCCCAGTGGAAATGCTCCCTCATGGTATGCAGGGTTTCCCCAAATGAGTAATCCTCAGGAGGACAAGCTGAAGGAATAGATTCTTCAGCATCAGAATCCTCATAGGGAGGAATAGAGTATCCCTGTTCTGAAGAGGAGTCAGAGGAAATGGAAATCTGATCAGAGGAATCATATTCAGTGTCTTGCCTAGGCCTCTTATCAGGAGGGGGATGGGAACCCCTGATCAAAGTAATTAGGTCTTCGGCCATTTTGAGCATCTGTTTCTTAGGCATGGAGGTCTGTCCTGGAGAATGCTGTACTTGTTTCCTTGTCTTTAAAACTGTTTTAGTCTTTTGTCTTGGATGCTGAAGTTGGCTTTATATAAAGCTGTGTAGGTCTGAAAACACCCTCAGAAGCCGATGCCCGCTCAGCGGCTCTGGACCCATCTGAGGGATTAGTTTCCAAAGGCCCAATACCTCGAGTACCCAGAAGCCTAGTTGTCTCCACGTGGGAGTCGGAGGCGGCCTGTGGCACTGAGGTAGCAAGCGTCAGGGGCTACGAAAGCGCCTCACTGAGAACCGGCGACTGGCCTAGAAGAGGCTTTGTCGTTGGTTTTGGACCTCGGATGCCTGTCCTTTTCTTTTTCCTTGCACTTTTTATGAACTCCGGTCGTCGGTTGTTCCGACGACATTACGAAGTTAAACCCTCAGCCAAAGTAATCAAAAGCAAAATCGTACCGATGCTCAATAGTGCGTTGGTTAAATCTAGCACAAAACCGACAACTAGCAATGTCGTGGTCAGGGCCTAGGCAAGAAATACAGTAAGAATGAAAATACTTATGAGGTATTTGCTTCGCACAAGAAATACAATTGTTAACTTTTTCTGACATCGGTCTGGAGCAAGAAAAAAGTTTCCCCAATAGGGTACTTAGCTTTATAGAAGACTTTGGATCTGAAATTCAATTTTGAAAATCTCAGGAGTCGGCCGACCGGCACTTGCAAACTGCTTTTGCTTCGGGCACCGCACGGCAAGAAAGACTGAAGAAAATGGCGTCGGCTGCATCTTTTATACCCCTGGGGCACTGACGTCAGGGAAGAGGCGACAGCAACTGACGCCGGACCAGGACTTTGGAATTCAGGCCGACTGCGGGTAGCCTGCCAGCAGGATAACCCAAGTGTAATGACTGCAACAGTGAAACACGATGAACATTTAAGAATACAGCATCCATGGGACCAGATAATATCCTGGGCTGTGCACTACATGAACTACAAAATGGAATGGCAACTCACCTAACTGTCATGTGTAATCATAGCCTCGCATCAGGCCTGGTGCTCACTGAGTGGCGCACAGCTGCAGTTATCCCACTCCACAAGGGAGGATCCACCTGTGATCCCTGGAACTACCGTCACATTAGTATGACGTGCCTGATCTGCATGGCCATGGAATGCATTATCAGGGATGTTTTGAATGCAGACATTGGCAGCCTTATACTCTGGACCCCACACAGACTGGGTTCATGGAGGCCCAGTCTTGTCTCCTGAAACTGACTGCTTTGACTCAGTCTGCACAGCTGTTGAAGAGGGTAAGGCAGTAAACAAAGACTATGTGGACCTTGCCAAGCCCTTCAACACCATCCCCCAGTCTGGAAACATAGATTAACATACTAATCCAGCCATACGTCCCTATGCCACTTGCTGCATTGCCACATGGATTACTGACAGAACCCAAACTGTAAGTGTAACCGACTCCAACTCCATCCCCATACAAGTAACAAGTGGAGTACCTCAGGGTTCAGACCTGGGACCACTGTTTGGCATCTAAATCTCTGAAGTACAGGCCAAAAGTAAGGGACTCTGGCTAACAAAGGTAACAGATGACTGCAATATGGGAGTCATTATAGGCTTGACTGTACTGCATGATATGTTACTGATACCAGCCTGACATCATACAGGTGGGATGGAGTACTGTTAACATCTTGTGCCCTTGCCGTGTAAGGTCCTGGTTATGGGATCTGCAATAGTTGGTAGTGTATTGCAGGGCAGACGTGTTTGGCTGTGGGGATTACCTATTCGTGCATGACGTATGTTGTTTGTGCCGGTCAACCCCATTAATGGAGCATGTGGACATATATCTTTCTGCTATGCTCCCACTTTATCTACAGATGTATGTCCGTATATACCTATATAACTATATTATATATATATATATATATATATATATATATATATATATATATATATATATCTGCTTACATATATATATGTGTGTGTGCATACATACATATATATATATATATTTTTTTTTTTTTTTTTTTCCATGTATCAATTTGTTGTATCCGTTTAGACATTATTAAGTTTTCACACACACATACATCTATATGTTGGAAAACATTCTCTGAACTGTTGTATGACTGGGCTGGAAGATATGTTTGTGAAAACAGCAGGGTTATGTATACCTGAGATGGCTTAGAGGTAAATCCTTTGGGCTATGGTGTGCATGGTTCCTGGGTTCGAGCCTAGCAGAGGTTGTTTATTATGTTGCTAGGCAGAACAAGGGCCAATGGATACAGAGTGATTAAGGCACTTTAAAGCAGTTGTACGCGGGTTTGCGCGGGAAGTCTGGTAACAGTTTCTTAAACTCAGCTGCTGAATTGCTTAACCTGTGTAGGCATTGCTTGGCTCCGCTCCGCGCAAACCTGTTTACAACTTCTTTAAAGTGCCTTAATCACTGTGTATCCAATGAGCCGTGTTCTGCCCAGCAACAAAATAAACAGCTCTCACAGGGCTCAAACAGCGGACCGTCCACACCATAGACAAAGTGATTCACCACTAAGCCATGACAGATCCAAAGAGATTTGATGATTACGAAAACATATCATCCACTCCAGTCATGCAACAGTACAGAGAATGTATACCAACATCTAGATGTATGTGTGTGTACCTATTTTAATCTCTAAACAGATGCAACATATCTAGATATGTAGATATATTAATTTCTAAAACTATATACATATATATCAATATATATGCACATATATACATGCATATGCCTACATCGACACATATGTGTCTACATCTATATGTCTACATATACACAGCACTTGACATATGTGTACGCAGACATATATCTATGTAGGTGTATACAGACATAGTTATATATATATTAGCAGATGTGTAAATCTATATATATATGTATGGCCATACATTTGTATATAGCAATGGCAGATTAACAAATACACATGTTCACATGCACCGTTAATGGGGTTATGAGGTCCCAGACACTATACGTCTTGTACGAATAGGCATCCCCCCACAGCCAAACAAGTGGCTGGCCTTGAAGTCACATGTATGGGTATGGCTTTGCACCCCCAGCCTCTCAACTAATTTACATATGTTATCCCTGTATGGTTGACATTGTGATATATAGTAGGGCCACCATAAAAGAAATAAGCAAAACCCCTCCACATTGCCCACAGGTGTCACACACTCACAACCACCTCTACATAGGATACGACTTACAACACACACACACACACACACACACACACACACACACACACACACACACACACCTGTTATGTCTGGGAGTTGAACCCCTACCTAACTAGTTTATTACACTACAGCATTACGCAGTTATAGTACAAGCCACGGACATTACTAGAGTACTTTTTCCCCAAAGGTGTATTTCACATTGAATGACATCAGCAGGATTACCAAAGAAGGCCATTTCAACTGTACTGTGAATGACTAGCCTAAAATGCATTGCTCCCTACAAAGACAGTAAGACACGCACAAAACATCCACAACTGACGTGTGGGTATAGAACCCCTGACCAAGGTCTATATCACACTACAACATGGAGCTGTTATACGTCACACCACAGGGATTACTAGAGAAGTCCTTCCCCAAAGGTGTATTTCACAATGAATGACATCAGGATTGCCAAAGTAAGGCATTTGAAATGTACTGTGAGCGAGAAGCCTATAAGGCATTCCTCCATGCATAGACATTGGAACACACACAAAACATCCAGAAATGCCATGGGTGGAAATGGAACCCTACCACAGTACGCAGTTACAGGACAAGCTACAGAGATTACTGAGCTACAACCTTCCCAGAGGTGTATTTCTAGGTGGGTGACATCAGCAGCCTTGCCAAAGGAGAGTATATGAATTGTACTGAGTGTGAGTAGCCTAAAAAGCATTTCTCTCTACACAGTCAGAGAGAGACAGACACGCACACACACACTCACACAGTTGACGTCTGGGGTTAGAACTACTACGTAACTAGTTTATCACTACAGCAGTACACAGTTACGGGACGCACCATGGGGATTACTGAGCTACAGCTCTCCCAGAAGTGTATTTCACATTGGATGACCTCAGCAGGCTTGTCATGATATTGCTATGTGGAGGGCGGTGTATGCATGGGCCATAACCCATTCATGTAGGGGTCATCATGCCACATGCAGGCACACATGGGGTCATATGCCACAGGTACATTTATACAGCTACTAGGCGACCACTTCCTTGTACAGTCATGTTGCACAGCTGGCACGTGCACCATACAGTCTGTCATGCTGACAGATACTGGTGGCTAGTATATGCAGTGGGTGACACCTGCACCTTATATGTTTGTGGCCCTTTGGCTGTGTGCTGGGTGGGACAGGCCCAGATGGCTCCTTGTCACAGTCACCCTCTTCCAGACATCTATGTCCATCTACCTGTGGCTTATTATAGTGTGTTGTCCTTACATATATGTCTGTATTCCTGCCCACTGTGTGTGCAAGCAGGAGTGGTGCATACTGACATGTGTCTGCAATAAGAACTGCAACTGCCAGATATGTCTGGTCCGCTGGTGTTTGCAGACATGGCCTTCATGTGTTTAAGTATGTGAGCATGCCCAGTATGACCATTTACAGTGCATATGTGGATGAAGTCCAGGTAGTTTGTACTGCGGTACAGACTTTTGTGTTGTACACTGACGGGTAGCATGCTGTGTCTGCAGGGTATACATCAGTCATTTGGCATTGACTGTTGCAACATTTCTGCATAGCGTGGGGGGGGGCACCTGACTGTTTCTACATTTCTACACAGGGGTGGGGGGATACACCTGACTTTTACTATAAGTGTAAGTAGGATGGTGAGGCACACCTGACATGTTTACTCTTACTAGGACTGTACTGGTATGTCGGGTACACCATTTCAATCTGTGGACTTGCCTATCATGCTGGTTAGTCATAGCAGTGTACTACAGATCTTAGCTTTCACTATCTACATATTAGTTTTTGACTTCCTAGACTTGACAACTTACATCCAACTGCCTGGCCTGCTGTAGTCCGTCTGTGTGCCTGGGGGAGGGGTTACCCATAGGGCTCATTCAGAGGCCATAGTACAGCATTTGTTTGTGTTTGTCTACACCTAGCCTGCTGGCTGTGACTGTTTGGTATGTGCCCCCCCCCCCCGACTGGCATGTGTGAGTCACATACCTTGTGGGTGTCCCAGTATTGAGGGCGGTGCTGCAGGGCTGCCTATGTCGGATGTACATAGTACACTCCCTATACATGGTTGAGCACAGGTACTGTCATGTTTGGCATCCTTTTACTGTATGCATGAGTCAGAGAGAGGTGTCATTCTCTGGGTCCCTACTGTGTCAGTGCATGTGCTAAGAGTTACCTCTTTGCCAAAGCCAGGGCATACTGGGAATGCCTCCATCTGCCTACTGGGGCAGGCTCAGGTTGTTCCTTCTCTGAGTCGCTCTGTGCCTGTGCAGGCCTTGGCACTGGTGGGGGGCTGTGTGGCCCTGCTCCATGCTGTTCCTGCTGCAGCTTTTTCCGCAGGATCATATTGTGTAGTATGGCACATACAAGGACAATTTGGGTACATGTAGTTGGTGAGTACTGCAAGGCTTCACCAGATGTGCCCAGGCACCGGAACCGTGACTTGAGCATCCCAAACACACGCTCTATTATGATTCGTGTTTGTACGTGTGCCTCATTATGGAGTTCTTGTTCGGGTGTGTGTAAATTTCTGATGGGTGTCATCAGCCATGGCTCCAGTGCATACCCAGCATCTCCCACTAAGTGACCGTGTGGGATGTCTCCACTGGTAAATGTATGGTACAGCTGTCTCAGACGCCAAATGTGGGAATCGTGGTAGCTTCCAGGACAACCAGCACACACATTCATTATTATGCCCTGGGCATCGCACACGACCTGGCAGTTGATAGAGGGGAAGCCCTTGCAGTTGATATAGACTCTACCCCACTCACCTGGTGGTCCTTTAATGTGTATGTGCGTGCAGTCTATTGCACCCACTACCTCAGGGTATTCTGCTATTTGGTGGAAGAGACGCATATTGCTGGCCAACGCCTCACGGGTGATGGGGAAATATATGTGCTCACCAACATTTGCTGACATGGCATCCAGGAACTGGTGGAATACCCTGGATGCTAATGCCTGTGAAATCCCCATCATATTCCCAGTTGGCCTTTGGGAGGTACCTGTGGCTAGTATTCTTAGGCCTACACATACCTTGGTATCCACTGGGATGGGTTCCCCTCTGTTAGTTCTGTGTGTGAGGCGTGGCTGGCACAGCTCAACAATTTGCTGTAGGAGGTCCCTGTCCGCCCTATAGCGCTCCACTATCTCCAACTCATGTAGCCCTTGGTAGGTTACCCTGGGTCTGTACACTCTTCTCAGTCTCCTCACTGTGGGTTGCTCAGCAGCATTCACAACCTCACTACCCTCAGCCTCTTGCACATGATGGTTTATGACAGCAAAAGCAGCCTCAAGCATTTTTTCTCTTGCTTTCGTTTTGTAAAATTTCCCCGTCTGTATACACCAGTGGTGCAGAGGTTTTGGGAAAAACAAGGGGGACAGGTGTTTGCATAGTTTATAATGGTGTGCTGGGCTGGGTGGGGCTGCTGCCTGTGTAACTGGCTGTTTCTGATACATTTCACTTGTCACCTAAGCTAGTTCTCCTTGATTACCTTCCTACTGCAGTTTTCCCTTCCCATTGTGTCCGAGTTTAAGCCTGTGTGAGCGCTGCGCAAATGGAGTGTTCAAATGTGCACAGGGATATTTCCTGGTTTAAACTTCCTTTTCTTCCTGTAAGACCCGGTGTGCGGCACTTTGTAAAAAGAGTACTAGGCAGTTTGGACACACCTCTAGCTTAGCTGTGCTAAACTAGGAGCAGTCACGAGCCACAGGGCTCCAATCCGCTTACAGTATGCCTGACACACACCCCCATGATGTCACCTATATCCTAGTCTTGCACCCAGCTATTTATACTCTTACACTCTTGGGACCTGCCTCACACCCTGGGAAAATCTGGGATTCACTAACCTTTCCCTCATATGCATAGGATTGCCTACTAATGCATAGTTACATATCCCATACTGAGCCTCCCCCTTAGCAACCACTACTCACTGGCCAAGTTGTCTTTTGCCTGCCACAGACTTGCATGGCAGAATACTGATTTTTTGTTAGAATGCTCATTTTCAGTTTATTTTCTTATTTTCCCCCGATCCCGTTTGCATGCCGCTGCTCTATGCTTAAACAGCCGAGATCGGCGAGAAAAAAAATTTAAGTTGGTTTATTTATTTTTAAAACAGTTTGCAATGCCAATGGCCTTCTACTTGGCCACTGGCATGCTTCCTCAATAATATGCAGCCTTTATTTGGATCTGTCATAGTGCCGTTTTTGAAGTTGCAGAAATATAGTCAGCTAGTAACAGAGTACATTTCTGCAGATTGCACTTGTCTTGCACGGACTATTGCAAGCTTCCTGGATTGCAATATCACCTCATTTGCATGGATTTCTCCAGCAAATGAGGGTAATTTGCATACAGGAGCTCGGTCCGTGCAGGATTAGCCTAAGAGCTCACGTGCACTTCCCGGGAGCTCGTTCCTGGATCACACGTTGGCCATATTGCCGAAAATAGCTCAAACTAAACCTGCACGCTATAAAGGGCTTTATAAATCCCGGGGAAAATAACTAACTATAAAAGCATTTGTGTTATGGCCCTCTATATCCTCCCTGGAAACAATATGACTATACTTGAAGAAATTCTTCTATGGGCCTCAACTAATATTAAGCTTGACACATACATATTAGGAGATGTAAATATTGACGGGAACAAAATTAATACCAATAATCCCCCCATATCGATCAATCTATTCAATTTCACTCAACTTACAAATGCCATTACCAGACCCAATAAAAATACCCCCCCCCCCAGCTCCATACTTGACTGGATCCTAGTCTCTCACCCAAATAAAATCTCCCACACAGGCACCTTACCGACTCCCATTAGTGATCACTTGCCAGCCTTCATCCACAGAGCAACCCCCTCCACTCCTCACCTGCACCAATATATCCATACAAGAAACCTCACAAACTTTAACCCTACAACTTTCCCCAATTCTCTCTAACTAACAAACTGGGACAATCTAAAACTCTTCCCCTAGACAACGCCGTTGAATTCTTTAACTCAACCTTCCTGGATACCCTAAACTCCCAAGCCCCACCAAGAACAAAACGTATAAAACCCAATTCCACCCCATGGCTTACTAAAAATACCAAAACACTTATGCAACAAAGGGACCAAGACCTGGAAACTTTACCATCACAATAAGTACGCTGACACCCTTCTTAAATATAAACAACTCCGCAACCTAACCAAAAAACAAATTATACAGGATAAAAAAAATCTTACTATACCGAACTCCAGTCTAATCATTCCAAGAACCTCAAACAATTCTGGAACTCTCTTCTCAATCCAGGTACCAAAAACAATCCTTGCCTTGACACTAGTAAATCTGACTGAGAAACAGCTACTCTATTCAACTCCCTCTTTACTAACTCCATAGCAGAACTCACCAAGACATTCCCAAACCACAACTCCTCCCCCAAACTCAAACCCTCTCCCCAACCTTCCATCCCCAACACTCCTCCCATATTTAATCTCAAACCCATCTCCACCTCGTATATAAAAAAAACTTTTCTCTAAGCTTAAGCCATGCTCCAATGCCCCTGACAATAACCCCTCACTTTTTCTAAAACTTGCAGCAGATGGTATCGTCATTCTCATTAACAGATCCATACAGGAATAGTTTCTCCCCATACTGTGGCATGCAGCCTTTATCCTACCCCTCCACAAAGGAGGCAAAAATAACATCTCTAACTTCCAAACCATAGCCATTCTCTTCGCTATTTCAAAAATTCCTGAGAAATGCATCTACCTCCAGCTTATGCCTTTCCTTACCAATAACCAACTCCTCACTTCCACACAACATGGGTTCCATCCTGGCTATAACACAATAACTGCACTTTTCTCTTTCCTAGACATAGTAAACCACGCCTGTGACTCTGGAGAATTTGTATCAACATCCCTCCTTGACCTCTCCAAGGCTTTTGACACAGTCTCCCATACCCATCTCCTAAACCACCTTTCTAATCTTAATCTCTCTCAAAACACTCTTACCTGATTCAGCAGCTACCTCTCTGACAGATCTCAGGCCATGAAATAGAAAACTGGCACCTCAACCTTCCTTTCTACCCTGACTGGAGTACCCCAGGGATCCATACTCAGCCCAATGCTCTTTAATATATTCATTAATTATTTCCATGCAGCCATTCCTAACACTAAGATTGTACAATACGCAGACAACTCAATTTTAGTCTACTCTGCTTCTAACCTTTTCAAGCTCCAAACAAAAACTCAAATTGCCTTCTCAACTACTGAGAACTGGATGCTTCAAAATCACCTCACTCTGAATGCCAACAAATCTAAAATTCTACTATTCTTTCCCTCAAAATCCCTCCCTCTCAACAAAACCTCTTTTCAATATTATCAGCCATGCCAACTCCACTATAGAAATTGTTCCTTTTGATAAACTTCTTGGGGTTACTATTGATTAACACCTAAAAGTCGATAGTCATATTCAGCTAAATATTAAGAAAACACATCAAAAACTTGGCATGCTTTACAGAAACTCCCACTTTCTCTCCCCTTCTACAAGACAGACCCTCGCCATTACCTACTTACTACTATCACTGTTGTACGGTGCTCACCTACTAACTAACCTATCTTTCTCTATTTCTTCTAAACTGGAAATCTGTTACAACAAAATCTCAAAATTTGCAACCAAATCCAAATACTCCACCCACCACTGTACACCTCTCCACCTGCTGCATTGACTAGAACTTCCCAACTACCTTGACTACCTCCAACTCACCACAGCCCACAAGCTTATTTTTAAACCAACTAAATGCCCAGCACTAACAAACATCTTACCATCTTACACCCCACACAGAACTCTAAGATCTGCCCACCAAAATCAAATTTCTGTACACAAACCAAATTGTCCCACTGGTCAGCTTCTCCTATCCTTTTCCTTAGCCAAAAAAATGGAATTCACTCCCTCTTTCTCTAAGAATTTCTGAAAACTTTGAACATTTTAAAACTCAGCTCCACTCTTACCTCTCCTATAATTAGAAATGTAATTGCACTCTACCTACCCTGCTTATTACATGAATACATTCATTGCACATAAGGTACCTTCCACCTTTATCCTCCCCTTTCTCAGGATTAATCTTACTTACTACCATCTTACAAATGTTAGTTTTATACCATTCACAGATGATTTACAACCTCTGTACAATTTAAACTCTGTACTACTTGTTCTCTAATCTGTAAGCTTTTAAGTAAGTATTGTATATTATTCTATTTTATTATTCTATTTTGTTGTTATACTTCGCTTAGTTTTACTATGTAATATTACAATTTGCTTAATTGGTACTATTTTTACTATGTAATATGGAGCTTTTCTCCCAATGCCTCCACTGAAAACGGGCTCCTTGACCCAGTTGACCTCCCCGGTTATCAAACTGGAAATAAATAAATAAATAAACTCTGTACCCCTGGGATACAATGTTGAGGACCCACCGGTCATGTGTGATGGACATCCAATTTTTTTTTAATGAAGGGCAAGTTTTAATCCTAGGGGCACTAGCAATTGGGCAGGGCTAGGGAGTGGAATAAAGAAGTCATTGTGAGTTTTTTTCCGTAAGGAGGTGGCTTACCACTCCCTGCTTTAGGGATGGGGGCACTCCATTGCTTAGATCTCTGCATACCCTGAGAATGTAGTCTGGGTGGTCTGTTTCCCCTGGCTCTGGTTTGAGAAGTACTGGAGAGGGCTGGAAAGGAACAGTGTTTGGAAGGGCAATGCCTACTGAATCTAGGGGGTTGCACCTGTAAGAATTCTTTAACAGTCTGCATAGACTTAGCTTTTTCTTCCATCTTAAGAACCTCTTCTGCTTTGGTGCCAGACTATCCTTGTTCAAAGGAGTGTCTAATAACTTTGATTTCACATGGTCTAGCAAGGTCTGCTCCTTGAGCCAAGCATGTCTTCTCAGTACAGAGCCAGTGACTGCTGCCTGGCAAGATGCTTCTAGCGCATCAAGGCCACACTGCAAAGTATGCTTACTGACTTGGCTTGCAGAGTGCATGAGCTCCTGCAATTCTTTATTTTCTGCACAGTCTGTAAAGGTTGCCACTTTTTGTTTAATAAGTTCCATAATATGCTGCTGCTACTTCAGCATGTGAAACTGACAATTCAATGCCTTAATAGCAAGATTGCAGAGGTATATACCTTCTTATCCCATCTGTCCAAAGCTTTGGAAACAGTGTCCGAAGGGGTGGGATTCTTGGCTGTAGTAGCCTTGATACCTTTAGGCCCCTGGGAAATGATCTCTGGGTCAGCAGTAGGATTCTTGAAAATAAATTTGTGAGTGTCAGGTACTCTGCAGTACCTGTCTGGTTTCCTAGGGGCAGGAGGTAAAGTGTCAGGAGTAAGACTGGATTCCATAAAAACATCAACATCCAGGATAAGGGTATTGCTAAAGGCCTGTGCTGAGGCAACTCTAGGAATTCTCTGAGTCTCTTTTTGGACTGAGGATAGTCTTGGCATTCCCAGTGGAAATGCTCTCTTAAGGTATACAAGGTTTCACCAAAAGAAAAATCCTCTGGAGAGGAGGCAGAGGGAATGGATTTCTCTGCATCTGAATCCTCATAAGCAGAAAAAGGCACGTCTTCATAATCAGAAATCTCAGAGTCATTGGACTCCTGGTGTGTAGAAGCTGTAGGGGAGTGGTCTCTTTCTCCTAGCAGGGGAAGGCTGACTTCCCCTAATCAGTGTAATAAGGTCTTCTGCCATTCTAAGCATTTGTTTTTGTGGCATGGGAGCAGGTGCATGAGCTTTGGTAGTCTGTTTTCTAGGCATAGTGCATACTCTGGGCAAGAAACTTGGCAGTTTTGGTTAAAAAAGTCATTGGTTTGAGTCGAAATTCTGTTGAGTGAAGAACTGCCTCAGAAGCCAGGGCCTGCACAGCGGCTCCGGACCCATCCAAAGTAGAGACATCCACAGGTTCCATAGTCGAAGAAGAGTCTCGCAGCATACCGGACACCAAATGGGTCTCGGCAGAGGCCTGCGAATCCATTGAAGTGGGAATCAGGGGTTGCAAAAGCGCCTCACTGAGTACCGGCGGACTAGCTTAACAGAAGCATCGTCGGCAGCTTTGGGCCTATGAGGTCTGTCTCTGTCTCTATCCTTACATTTTTTCGGAATATCCGTAGTCAGACAGCTTACTGAAGCCATTTCAGAATACGGAGAGAGAGAGAAAGAATTTAGCAACAAAGAGAGCCCAACGACGAATGGTTCGGGCGTTAAAGCACAAAACCAACAGCGAGGTACGTCGTGGTCTGGGCCTAAACAAATGATGCAGTAAGAATGAAAATCTGTGAGGTATTTGCTTTCCACAGGCAAGACAATTGTTAACTTTTTCTGACATTGATTAAAGCATGAAAAAAGGATCCCCAATGGGGTACTTAGCTTTAGAAGACTTCAGGATTATTCAATTCATAAATGAAAATTCAGGTAGAGGCTGACCAGCACTTGCAAACTGCTTCTGCTTCAGGATCCTCGGCAAGAAAAGTTGATGTAATGGCGTCGGCTGCCTGTTTTTATAGCCTTGACGACTTGACATCAGTCCTGGAGCGATAGCATCTGACGCAGAAATACTACGTCTCTGGTATTCAGATCAACTGAGGGCTACCTGCAGGCAGATAACCCACACGTGATGACTGCAACAGTGAAACACGAAGAACATCTTTTGTTGCACTAGCCACAGAACTGCTGCTATCACTTTACAATGGGAAAGTTTCTATAACAGAAAAGAGACATTTTGCTGTATTAGCTGGAGAAGGCTCACTTAATGAAATAATTACTGCTGTATAAAAGAATAACTAAGGTACGTCCATGCAGGGTGCTATTTGCCCTAAATGGAGGAGGAATTTGATGCCCAAAGTAGTGTCGCTAGAAGACAAACAGAAATGAGTGAAAACCAGGGAGGAGGCACCAAAAAGAAGCTGGATATCATACATTAACAAAAATTAAAAAGAAAGGTAATGACAGGCTCAGAGGAAAAGAAACATACTGAAAGTATGCAACCAAGCTGTATTGGACTGTGCTGAAGTTGCTTATTGTGAAAATTCAAGGCTTTTTACCCTGGGATCAATTTTTTTTTTTTTTTTACAAAAATTTAAACAAAAAAAAACAGCGTTTTCTAAGTGGAATCTCTGCTGCCTTTAACTGTCCAAAGTACTGATGAACTCTTATGCCATCTATGACAGTCCTGCAATACTCTAAGACTGCTACATTCTAAAGCAAAATCAGTGCCTAACAAGATGGCTATTATACCAGACTTGTTTTAATTTTCATATTACTTTTTTAAGCTTTACATTTGTTAAACGTTTATTTTAAATTTACTTCATTTTGAAATGTGCTCATTTTAAGCTCCTAACAAACTGATGGATAATTATTTACTTGGATCTTGTTTTAGTTAATAATCAACATTTAGTTTGTTTTAATTATATTCTTTAATATGATGAATATTCACTTACCTTTTCTTTTCCATTTTTGTTTCTTGTAAAGTACATAATTTTATGAATTTAAAGAAACTTGGACTTGAACTTAACCATTCTTGTATCTATTAATTCAAATGAACAAATAGTATTACCTTCGTCCTTCTCTTCTACATCTTCATCTGCTTTGCTTTTTTTTTCAGGTTTCTTAGTTTCTGCTTCTGGCAAGTTGGTACTTATTTTTTGCCCACTGCTGCGAGTACCAAAACTGATTTCAGAAAATTTTGGAATTTTAGATGGAGTCACCTTAACTCTGCAATTAAAAAAATAGACTGGTACCAATTAAAATGTATCAAAAGTAATGCACCCGGAGATAAAAACATATGCGCAATACTAAACAAGGATAAAGTATATTGTTCACAATCTAAAGTAAGTGTAGCAAACAAATGAAATAGCACATATCCTTCTTACCACATACACTACCACAATATGGAGTTTTTAGCCTAAAATGTGCTATTTCATTTTACTGATGAGGACAATTCTATGAATTATTTGTTTCATAAAACCAAACATTGCCATACACATTCTTGGTGGAATCAGCCTGTATAGCACAGACACACACAGACAAAAAGTCCTAGTCAAAGTAAACTTTAATGTCATTTAGAACTACACACATGTAGCCTAAAAGAAATTTCATGCATCAGCTCAATTCTTAAGATTACAAAGGAAAGTGAAACATATACAAGTAGAGGAATAAACATAAATACTACTCCCAATACACACAAGAAAGAACAGAGACATCTACTGTTGATGTGCTGCATACTACTGTAAAAACATGTCTATTGTAATTTGTGTGTATACTGATCATATCTAAATATCTAAATGCATCTGTAATTTTTCTCTGTGGAGCTTTTCTCCCCGGGCCTCTGCTGAAAAAGGGCCTTTTCGGCTCAGACACCTCTGGTTAACAAATGTAAAATAAAAATAAAATAAAATAAAAAATACTAACACTCGCATACAAAAGGAATACCCTCCCCTGAGTTAAATTAACTACCCTATTTAAAGTAATACAAAATACACTACAGATTGAAATGCCCAAGTTGTCTAATACTGCACTAAAGCGAATTAAATAATACTGATTATAGATACAATACATACATATATTCCATGTAAATGCAATATTTATGTATATATTGCACAAACACACAAAAATTGACTTGTGTGTCCAGACCCCTGGGACTAGTGCCAGAGTTCAGAAGTCTAATCAATGTAGGGTAGAAACTGTTGCAGAATCTTGTAGTCTTGCAGCAGATGGTGTGATATCTCTTGCCCGATGCCAGATGCTTAAAACAGTCCATGCGCGGGATGCATGTTGTCCTGTATTATTTTGGTGGCCTTTCAGATGCTTCTTGCAGAATAAAGATGTATTGATGGAAGACTGGAACCTGTTACCTTCTCTGCAAACCTCACCACTCTTTGTAGTGCATTCCTTTCTGTAACTGTGCAGCTTCCAAACCACACTGTGAAAATGCAGGTGAGGATGCTCTCTATTCCACCTCTCTAAAGGTCGAGAGAATACGAGGAGGAAGCTTAGCTTTTGTCAGCCTTCTTAATAAGTGGAGGTGTTGGTGAGCTTTCTTGACCAGCTGGCTGGTGTTTCCAGACCATGAGAGCTCCTCTGATATGTATACACCTAGGAATTTCGTACTCTAACCCGCTCCACACTCTCACCATTGATTTTGAGAACTAGGTGGTTTGTTCTTTTCTTCCTGAAGTCAATGGCAATCTCTGGTCTTGCTTATATTCAGGTCAAGGTTGTTTCCCTTGCACCAAATGATCAGAGATGCCACCTCCTTTCTGTACACCCTTTCACCCTCCTTTGTGATGAGCCCCATGACTGTGGTATCATCAGCAAACTTGATGATACGGTTGGTCTTGTGCTTAAGCAGAGCAGTCGTGGGTCCAGATAGTGAATAAAAGTGGGCCTAGAACACATCCCTGTGGAACCCTGGTGTTAATCGTAATGCACTTTTGAGTTGTTTTTACCTGCACACACCCTCTGTGGTCTCAATCAGGAAGCCCAGGATCCAGTTACAGAGATGTTTGAGGATTCCTAAATGCACCAGTTTTTTTATCAGCTGCATTGGTACCACTGTATTAAATGCAGAGCTCAGGTCTATGAACAGCATCCTCACATAGTTGTCTTTGCCCTCTAAATGCTCAAGGGAGATGCTACTGATATGGCATCAGCCATGGAACGGTTAGCTCTGTACACAAACTGCAAAAGCAGAAGGTAGGCATGGTGAAAGATGCTTTTTGATCAGTCGCTCAAAACATTTCATAACAGTGGATGTCAGAGCGACTGGTCTGTAGTCGTTAGGGCTGGAGGGAGTGGTTTTCTTAGGCAGTTGGATGATGTTAGATTCCTTGTAGCATGAAGGTACTTTTGTCATGACAAGAGAGGTGTTAAATATTTCCTTGAGCACTGTACATAGTTGATTAGCACAGCCTTTTAACACCTTGCCCAGTATGTTGCCTGGGCCAACAGCCTTCCTGGGGTTCACTCTCCTTAGCTCTCTTCTTAGCTCCTCTGTGCTGAGGCTGAGTACTGCATCCTTCTCATCAGTGGGTAGCTTTAGTGCCAACCTATTGTTTCTTTCCTCAAATCTACCAAAGAAGATGTTCAAACTGTTCAGGAACGTAATGTTGTCCCCACACTGTGCTGACCTGATTTTGCAGTCAGTGATCTCCTTTATGCCTTGCCATAGTCCCCTTACATCATAACCAAAAAATAAAACCACAAAACTGTAAGAAACTTGAAGAAGCAGCCAGAAGAATTTGACAACCACTTTACTGAGTACCAACTCAAGTTAAGCACTTTTGTCCCGCACCATTACAAAGGGACTTCTTCAGAATTAAAAAAACATCTAACATCATAGGTTAAAAAGAACAACACCAACTGTACAACCAAAGTAGATGTGCAGACTCGAGGATAAATACCGCTCGTACAAAAGGATGAAAGTATTTATTGACACACAACAAAAGAAATCAAATCACTGGTTAAGCGCTTTCAACTGAATATTCCAGTCTTCATCAGAACAATACAGTGATGAACACCCAAGGTTAAATAGTCATCTTAACTCTTAATTGCTTTAAAAAACCCGCCAAAAAATTAAAGCTACACAACCTAATTCAAAAATGTACCTAACGTGATTCAATGTATATAAATAAATGAGTGTATCACATACATAACTGAATGCATTCTTGTGCATAAGAAAGCCCTCTGTCATACATAGTAACTATGTGATATGTAAACTGTATGATAAGTAAACATATAAAAAGTACATATCAAATACATTGTAAACTGACGTTCTTCAATAAAACTCTAAAACTATAAAAATATGTCATATAGTAAATATAATATGACAGTGTCTAACAATAAATATCCTACTGATAGATCAATAATATAAGTGAAAATATTATAATTATAGGGAAAGAGCTAAAAAAGGTTTGATACTGATATAATCATTGAGGCCAGGGGGTCTGGTGGCATCAGTGTAAATCTGCCATCTACTTTCGAAATACGCTAAAAGCATTTTCCAATTGCCTCCATAAGGTGTACAAGTGACCTGATCTATAATTGCAAACAAAAACCCGTGCTCATTCCCTTTCTCTAAAATATGTCTGTATAGGGCATTTTTAGTATCACGTTTCTGTATTTTATATTGATGTTCGTATATTCATTTTTGAGCTGTCGTTCTGTTTTACCAATGTAGTATGCGGTGCAACATGTACAAGTTGCCACGTATACCACCTGTTTAGTGTTACAGTTCCCTGACCTACACTTAATGGTGGTATGATTGATGTCATCTAGAGAAATGTTTTTGACTTCATTGATGTACCTACACTGATGACATATACCACATTTGGAAGTACCCTTGTATCTATCCGGTCCTTCATTATAGACACTAGCCTTTTCCAATAATCTCTTCAGATTGGGAGCTGTCTTGTATACACATTTGGGAAAATTACCAAACTGTGAACCTAGATTATGTGAAGTAATGACATCCCAATGTCTCTGTAGGATCTCCTTGATGGCATATGTATAAGGAGTGTATGTCAACACACATACCCTTCCAAAAGTGTCATTTCCATAATTATTTTCCTTGTCCGTGGTCTGCCCACCTGTGCTGTTGATATCATAACTGCCTAACAATGGCAAATACTTCTGTCCCCATTGATTAAACACATATTGGGTGATGTCATTTAACATATACTCTGGATATCCACGGTTAAGAAACAGATTATGAATGTTACGTAACTCGGCCTCCATATATTCCTGTGTAGATGACATCCTTGCAGCTCTAATACATTGCCCTTTTACCACATTTTTAAAAACATATGGGGGATGATTACTGGTGAATTGGATGTAATCATTTGAAAAAGTTGGTTTCCTATATACTTTGGAAGTAAAACCATTTCCATTATGGCTAACCAAGATATCTAAATACGGAATTTCTTTGTAACTATAATTATGTGTGAATTTCAAAAATTCGGTAGTACCATTGAGAAATTCCATAAATTCTTGTAACCTATCCGGAGATGCCTTCCATAAGATAAATCCGGAGATGCCTTCCATAAGATAAATATATCATCCAAATACCTCGCATAAAATACAATGTCAGAATAGTATTCACTTTTGAATAAAAATTCAGACTCCCATTCTAACATTACTAAGTTCGCATGTGCCCCCATTTTCGCGAACTTAGTAATGTTAGAATGGGAGTCTGAATTTTTATTCAAAAGTGAATACTATTCTGACATTGTATTTTATGCGAGGTATTTGGATGATATATTTATCTTATGGAAGGCATCTCCGGATAGGTTACAAGAATTTATGGAATTTCTCAATGGTACTACCAAATTTTTTGAAATTCACACATAATTATAGTTACAAAGAAATTCCGTATTTAGATATCTTGGTTAGCCATAATGGAAATGGTTTTACTTCCAAAGTATATAGGAAACCAACTTTTTCAAATGATTACATCCAATTCACCAGTAATCATCCCCCATATGTTTTTAAAAATGTGGTAAAATGGCAATGTATTAGAGCTGCAAGGATGTCATCTACACAGGAATATATGGAGGCCGAGTTACGTAACATTCATAATCTGTTTCTTAACCGTGGATATCCAGAGTATATGTTAAATGACATCACCCAATATGTGTTTAATCAATGGGGACAGAAGTATTTGCCATTGTTAGGCAGTTATGATATCAAAAGCACAGGTGGGCAGACCACGGACAAGGAAAATAATTATGGAAATGACACTTTTGGAAGGGTATGTGTGTTGACATACACTCCTTATACATATGCCATCAAGGAGATCCTACAGAGACATTGGGATGTCATTACTTCACATAATCTAGGTTCACAGTTTGGTAATTTTCCCAAATGTGTATACAAGACAGCTCCCAATCTGAAGAGATTATTGGAAAAGGCTAGTGTCTATAATGAAGGACTGGATAGATACAAGGGTACTTCCAAATGTGGTAGATGTCATCAGTGTAGGTACATCAATGAAGTCAAAAACATTTCTCTAGATGACATCAAATCATACCACCATTAAGTGTAGGTCAGGGAACTGTAACACTAAACAGGTGGTATACGTGTCAACTTGTATATGTTGCACCGCATACTACATTGGTAAAACAGAACGACAGCTCAAAAAACAAATATACGAACATCAATACAAAATACAGAAACGTGATACTAAAAATGCCCTATACAGACATATTTTAGAGAAAGGGAATGAGCACGGGTTTTGCTTCATGAAAGTAAATGGCAGATTTACACTGATGCCACCAGACCCCTTGGCCTCAATGATTATATCCGTATCAAACCTTTTTTAGCTCTTTCCCCATAATTATAATATTTTCACTTATATTATTGATCTATCAGTATGATATTTATTGTTACACTGTCATATTATATTTACTATAAGACATATTTTTATAGTTTTAGAGTTTTATTGAAGAACGTCAGTTTACAATGTATTTGATATGTACTTTTTGTATGTTTACTTATCATACAGTTTACATATCACATAGTTACTATGTATGACAGAGGGCTTTCTTATGCACAAGAATGCATTCAGTTATGTATGTGATACACTCATTTATTTATATACATTGAATCACGTTAGGTACATTTTTGAATTGGGTTGTGTAGCTTTAATTTTTTGGCGGGTTTTTTAAAGCAATTAAGAGTTAAGATGACTATTTAACCTTGGCTGTTCATCACTGTATTGTTCTGATGAAGACTGGAATATTCAGTTGAAAGCGCTTAACCAGTGATTTGATTTCTTTTATTGTGTGTCAATAAATACTTTCATCCTTTTGTACGAGCAGTATTTATCCTCGAGTCTGCACATCTACTTTGGTTCTATCATAGGTTAAAATACAAAGACAAAAAAAAATAAACTAATAATCTAATGACATAATTAGCCCATTAAATAAAAATCAATTAGAAACTTTATCCCTCTAGATGCCTAAGCTTCAGCAAACAATTAATACTTGTATATTCATTCAGCCCAAGAAAAACAACGGTATTTTAACCGTAACTCCCACTATAATTCACATAATTTAAAATGCTCAGGTAATAATTTACCCTGAACATCAGGGACAATCTGCTGTATTACAGAAAACCCAAATTCATGTTCTTTATATTCTGTGACATGTTTTTATAATGCATTGGTTAATTTTCCGTTTCTATTATCAGCCAAATGCTCATACATTCTTTCACATAAACAGACAGAAGTTCTTCCTGTACATAACACAAGACACTGTAAACACTTGGCTAAATACACAACATTCTTAGAATGACAATTAAAATGCTCTTGTATTAAAAAATAAAAATCACCAAGTTTTAATCTAATCCCCGTAGGGGTTATGTAAGGGCATTGTTTGCACATCCCGCATTTAAAATGACCTAATGCCTTATTACTATCGTTAAAGCCAATACTGTAATCCTTTTCATTCTCTAACAGGTTTTTGAAGGACTGGTCACTATGGCCGTCTTAAAATCCAAGACCCCCCTCAAAGTTTGGTAAAAAAAAAAAAAAAAAAATTGCAGTTTTTGTGCATAATTTTAACAGACTGGCCATCCTTGCTGAACACGGTAACAAAGGAAAAACTTTCTTTTTCTATTCTCATCTCACTTTCTATCTGATTTACACAGTGGGAACCACCATCTTCATTCATATAATCATGTCCAATAATCTGACGACTTAAAAATGGGTTTAAAAATCCCATTTCTTCTTTTCAATACAATCTCATTACTCACATTTTCCAATAGAGTATTAGGGCAACCCCTAAGGAATTTAGTGCAAACTAGGCAGGTAGATTTGTGTTTTGCTACAGCATTTTTAGTATCTTGGTTTCTAATGGTAATTGGTTCTAATGCTAATTAGTAGTGTTCCTTGATTTGGTCGCTTAGTTTTCTTACTGTTTTGCCTACATAGTAGGCTCCACATTGCTCGCAGACTGCTAGGTACACTTAAGTCTGTAGTGTTGCAGTCGGATGCTTGCTGGAAGGTGAAATTGTGCTTAGGGGATTTTAGGGTGAAGTATTCCCCTTTGGCTATGTACTGGCAGCAGATGCATTTGCTGCAGCTGTACATGGCTAGAGGCCTCTGAGCATTATAGGTGGTAGTTGGAGGGGCTGTGTCGAACATGGCCTTAACAGATAGTGTTCTCTTGTAGCTGAAGGCTGAGGTGGTCCCAAAGCTTTTGCAGTTCATAGCTGCTTTTAATGATCTCCCAGTTGTTTGTCAGTATAGTTCTGATGGATTTTGACTCCAGGGAGATTGGCAGGGGGAATCTGGTGTTGTCTTTGGAGGCTGTATTGCTCTTCGTGTTGTGGAACCCGTATCCTGATATTGGAAGGTATCTGAAGAGTCTATTATCTGAGATCTCCCTCCAGATACTGCTGATCAGTTCCACGGGGTAGTGCTTGACAATGAACAGCTTGGCTAGGACCGAATCAAGGAACACTACCAAGCCATTAGAAACAAAGATACTAAAAACGCTCTAGCAATACACAAATATACAAAGCCCAGCTTGCACTAAATTCCTCTTCATAATCCTGGACAAAGTCACCATCCCCCATGGTGATACCAACCTCCTGCTAGAGGTCAGAGAACTTACATGGCAGATGAAACTCTAGGCCGACATGCCCCCAAGCTTGAATGGGAAATGAAATGTAAAAAGCATACTAAAATGGATCACTAAACGCGGAGCTAACCTCTCAACCTCAATAGCCACAGAAAAATCTTAAATGCATGAACCTGCAAGTTAAGAACTGGATTTCTGAAGAAGTTTGACCATGTAACACTACCTAACAAATGAAAGCGCTCAAATACCTTATGATGTTTTTATTTTCTTGAATAAAGCTTTGGGTCAATGTTCCGCATTTCCTCCACATCAAAAGGTTTTTACGATCATGGTTGCAGTGTAATCTAACCTTAACCTTTCGGCAGTCAGTACCTATATATATATATATATATATATATATATATATATATATATATATATATATATATATATATATATATATATATATATATATATTTATATATATATATATATATATATATATATATGCATGCATATCTCTCTCTCTCTCTCTCTATATATATATATATATATATATGCATGCATATCTATATATATGTGTGTGTGTGTGTGTGTGTGTGTGTGTCTGTACACACACATATATATATATATATATATATATATATATATAACGACCAAAGAATATATATATATTTATATGACCAAAGAATTCTTTAACTAAAACCGGTATATCGCTTTCATCCACTTCAAATACGTTTTGAAATTTAAATAAAACAAATAAAAAATCTTTTTTTACGTTTTTGCAGGGAGGCAAGTCCCACTGCACCCTCACACCTCCTGCTAATTAACTATACCAACTCAGAGATCGCACTATAGTGAGGAAAACGGTAAATATACCATTCCGCGCTGTACAGTGATCTCCATTTAAATGGTTTGATCTTTCAAAGCGTTGATCCTATGGTCTCGGCCATAAGAAAGCTGACGGTTTGAAAGTTCAAAATTTAGAAGTAGACCCATAAATGGGTCTACTTTGACACGATGAAAACCCATAATCACGAACTTATTTTTGCAAGACAAAAATAACGAAACTAAACATCCCAAACCATGTACTTTTTCCCAGGGCAAGTAAACACTTGTCCAAAACTACACAAAACATGCCATATCATCTGAAACCTACCTGGGGGGGGGACTACACCCCCACCCCCCCCTAACTATATATACCAATTCCAAGATAGCACTACAGTGGGGAAATGGGCATATTTCCCCACAATGGCTAAGTGTTTACTTGGATTTGGATACAGGGTGTCATTTTTCTTTTTGGAAAACTTGGCTAGGCTTAGAAAGGCCCCCTGGGTTGTTACCCTAGAAATTATCTACAAATCTTTGAGCTATTACAGAAGTGGCTGTACCTTACATCTCTCAAAATGCAGACCTTGAGGACTTTTCAGAGTTTGCTGACATTATGGTAAGCTAGCAATATTTTAAAAAGCAGAGCAATAACATGACACTTTCAGAAGAGCAAAAGAAAATGCATAGCTAGAGATGAGAAAGAAGCTGAATAAGATTTTTCTTCTTATCCAAACCTTAAGTTACAAAATAACCAGGGGTGGTTCGTGCTATAGGACTGCGGGACTGCAGACCCCCCACCTGTAAAATGGGTCCCCCACCTGTAAAATGGATAAAATAAATTCCCCATTCCCCCCACCGTAGAACATATTAAAATAAAAATTCTCGGACTCCGCACATGCGTGCTTAGTTCCCGACTGCTGTGTTAGGCAGACCAGAACTCCAAGCACGCATGCTCTGTTAGGCAGTCCAGATAGGGAAGGCAAGAAACTTCGCCCTTCCAGCCCAGAAGGTCACTGGACAGCATCGCCCACAGGCTGGACCAACAGCAGGAGGTGTGTGTGTCTGTGTGATGCCCCAGTTGCTTCATGAAGGTGGGTAGAGAATAAGGCTTGAACCCTGTACCTTGAGCCCAGGTGACAAGAGCCTGAATTCCCTACCCACCACCATTTGTAAAATATTTGCAGATTTTTGCCTCATATTTGTTCTGTTCCTCATAAAATCTGTGGTTTCTGTATTTTTGTTACATAACACAGCCAGTAGTGCAGTGGTAGCAGTGTTGCCTGACAGCTACGGGTTGTCTGGTTTGATACTTGGCTGGGGTGCTTTCTGTGTGGAGTCTGCATGTCCTCCCTGTGTTTGTGTGGGTTTGCTCTGGTGTCCTCAGTGGATATTTGTCCCTATTTTTTGGACTGTATTCCCCCATTATTGGCTTCGTCCAGGTTTTTTGTGCCAAGGTTAAGAGCTATGGTGATAACTGAACTCACTGAATATGTCTGGGGGCTGTATTCCCCCATTATTGGCTTTGTTCAGGTGTTTTGTACTAAGATGTTGACAGCTATGGTGAGAACTGAATTCACTAAATGGTAGCCATTTAAGTTTCAGTCTTCCTTTCTTTCATAAAAAATAGATGATTTGTGATAGTGGTATGATGTTCGTCGTGTTTCACTGTTGCAGTCATTACATTTGGGTATTTTGCTGGCAGGTTGCCCTCAGTCAGCCTGATTAACAAAGTCTTGGGTCCTGCTGTCCCTTCTTCCATGACGTCAGGTCATCAGGGGTATAAAACATGCAGCTGACGCCATTACATCAGTCTTTCTTGCCACGCGGTGCCCGAAGCAGAAGCAGTTCGCAAGTGCCGGTCGGCCAACTCCTGAAATTTTCGTTTTCAAGTTTCAGAACCGAAGTCTTCAAATAAAAAGCTAAGCACCCCGTTGGGGAAACTTTTTCTTGCTCCTTACCGATGTCAGTAAAAGTTAATAATTGCATTACTTGTGGGAAGCAAATACCTCATAAGGATTTCCATTTGTACTGTATTCCTTGGCTAGGCCCTAACCACAATGTACCTTGCTGTCGGTTTTGTGCTAAATTTAATCAACGCACTATTAAACGTCGGTATATTTTTGCTTCTATATATTTCGGATCATGCTTTAATTATCCAGAAATGTCAGTTAGCAATCCAACTACCAGAATACCTAAAAAATGCAAAGAAAAAGACAGACAGGCCGTCAAGGTCCAAAACTGACGACACTTCTCCTAAGCCAGTCGCCAATTCGCCAGTACTCAGTGAGGTGCTTTCCCAGCCCCTGATACCCGCTACTTCTGATTCGCAGGCCTCTACTGAGACCCATTCGGAGTCTGGTATGCCACGAGATGCTTCAATTATGGAACCCGTGGATGTCTCTACCTTAGATGGGTCCGGAGCCGCTGTGCAAGCATCGGCTTCTGAGGGTGTTTTCAGGCCTACAGATTTGTATATTAGACCTATGCCATCTTCAAAACTAAGGCCAAAATCTAAATCTATGTCTAAAAAACAGACGCCTGGGCCACATGTGCAGGCCCCTATGCCTAAAAAACAAATGATTAATTAAATCTTCAGCCATTTTGCTCTGATCAGGGGTAGCCAACCCCCCCCCCCTTCTAAGAGGCCTAGGCAAGACATTCATTATGAAATCTTCTGAACAGGATTCTATTTCTTCTGACTTTTCTAATGAACAGGATTTGTCTATACCAACTTATGAGGACTCGGATGCAGAATATTCCATTCCTTCTGCCTCCTCCTCCACATCTGGAAACAACAAGGCACCTCCCTACGGTAAGCAGTCTCAATGACTTCCCTCTACACTTACCAAGGGGGAAAACTGGCACTTCATGTAAGAAACTGGCAACTTATAACTCGGGACAAATTGGTTTTAAATATAGTATCACAGGGATACAGATTTCATTTCCACACGTTGCCAATCCCAAAGGGATAGCCACACCTGCTCCCAAATCAATGGGCAGAGGCCCAGAAACAAGTACCGTCTCATGCACATGGGAGCTATTCAACCAGTCCCAGAAGAGGAAAAGGGACAAGGTTTCTACTCAAGACTTCCTGGTACCCAAAAAAGACAAATCATGGCATCCAATTCTGGATTTATCGACTATAAACACATTTCTGGTCAATCCAAAATTCAAGATGCTGACTCGTCAACGGTTACTTCCTATGCTAGGCAAAGATGCCTGGTTGGTAACTAGACTTAAAAGAGGCTTACCTGCATATCCCAATCAGGGAATCTTGCAGAAGATACCTCCGCTTCAAAGCAAGCTATTTGCATTACCAGTTCTCTGCACTACCCCTTTGGCTTATCTACTGCGCACAGGGTTTTCACAAAGTGCCTGGCTCCAGTAATTGCATTTTGCAGGCAAAGAAATATTCAAACATGTCCATACCGGGACGATTGTCTAATTCAGGCAGAAAACAGGGACATTTTTCAAAAACATCTGGCGTTTGTAAAAATGGTTCTAACTTGTCTAGGGTACAACATAAACGAAAAGAAATCATAACTGGTACCCTCTCAAAAAATTACATTCCTGGGTGCAAGCTTGAATACAACTGCCCAGATGACTTACCTTACCACCAGAAAAACAAATTAATTTGCTGACTTACTTCAAACAGGTAGCCACAAAAACCCTGCTATCTGCAAGGCAAATTCTGCAAGCCTTGGGGTTCATGGCCTCCTGCATTCTTCTAATTCCATATGCAAGATTGCATATGAGGAAACTTCAGTGGTACTTAATAGTTTATGGAGTCAATATTGTCACAGCCTGGAAACAATGATTCCTATCATACCTTGCCTGCAACTAGAGTTCCTATGGTGGGCAGAGGCCTGCCACCAAAACAAGGGACTGCCATTCTCTCCACCCCCTGCCGCCCAAACCCTAACTACAGACGCACCAGACTATGCTTGGGGAGCTCATCTGGCAGGGAAGTGCATTCAGGGTAAATGGAGCCCAAATCAAATGCACCTTAATCAAAAGAAGATGCTAGCTGTACAGAACGCACTGACAGCCTTCAAGGACTACCTTCATCCAGGACAATTAATGATAAAGACAGACAACACCACAGTTATGTACATAAACAAGCAGGGGGTACACACTCCTACCCCCTTTGTAGACAAGCCATGGCATTGTGGAACATGGCCTTGAACTATCAAATTCAACTACAAGCTCAATTCCTGCCAGGGAAGCTGAATACTCTGGCAGACAAACCAAGCAGAAATCTCATGGACCCACACAAATGGAAACTGGAACCACGGATTTTCAACACGTTGACACGGAAATGGGGGAGTCCAGACATAGATCTTTTTGCCTCACCAGAGAACTATCAGCTGGACAAATTCTGCACAATAATTCATCACAAAAAAGCATGGAAAGTGGATGCTCTATCATTCAGCTGGAAAAACCTATGAGTTCATGCCTTTCCCCCTCTGCCTCTGCTCTCCGAAGTACTACTAAAAGTCAAACAGGACAAGCTAAAAATGATTTTGATTGCTCCAGACTGGCCTCGCCAACACTGGTACCCACTCCTGTGCAATGTGTCACACCTTCCACCATGGCACCTGCCTCAGACACCTTACTTTCTGTCTCAGCAGAACAACCAAATTCTGCACACTCCGCTCCAAACATTGAATCTTGCAGCGTGGCTAATCACCTAAATTCATCCTTGGCATCCCTCAGCAAACCTGTGATGGATGTTTTGAAGGCAAGAAGGCCTAGTACTACAAAATCTTATGCTGACAAATGGAAAAGATTCTGTGCCTGGAATCAATCACAAGGGATAAGCACAACAGTGCCCAATATTCCTCAGATTATACAATATTTAACGGAGATGCTTCACATGGGCCTGTCCTTCTCTTCCATAAAAATCCATACCTCAGCCTTTTCAGCTCATTACAACACAGAACCTTCACTCTTCTCTCATCCTCTGCTAAAGCAGTATCTCAGAGGGGCCAAAACCTTAAGACCACCCAGGAAAGCTCCAACCCCTGCCTGGGACCTCAATTTTGTATTGGAAAAAAGTACAGTTTTGTACCTACCATAAATGTAGATGTTCGAAGATCCACATTGCTGCAGTCCTTACACTTGGGTAGTCCGCTGTCCTCGGTCGGCCCGAATATCAAAGTATAAGGCTGACGTCGGTCAAGGCGCATTTGACTGACTTCAGGACGTCAGGGTACAAATGCGCATGACCGACGTCATATCCTCAGTCTTTTCTTGCCCCAGATGTCAGAAGACCCTAAAAATAAAGGTCAAAACCAAAAGACAGCAAACAAACAACCAACCATCCTAGCACTAAAAATATGTACAATATATACAATATACATCATATTGACAACCCAACCCACACAACCGCCTCTAACTACAGAGGGGAAGGAGGGAGGAGTAAATTGGACTGCAGCAATGTGGATCTTGAACATCTACATTTATGGTAGGTACAAAACTGTACTATGTTCTTCATCTCACATTGCTGCAGTCCTTACACTTGGGTAGAATCCCAAAGCAGAGGTAAGGGAGGATGGCCAAACTATAAGGAAGCAGGAGCTGCCAAAATGCCCTGCAAAACAGCAGTGGCAAAACCAGCCCTGGATTTAGAGTAAAGTGGTAGGTGATAATGCCTAGAGAAAGTATGCACTGAACTCCAAGTAGCTGCCTCCAAAATATCCTTGGTTGCCACCCCCCTCAAAAAGCTGTCAAGTGGCAGTAGCCCTAGTGGAATGAGGCCTAATCCCAGCTGGAATCTCCTTGCCATGATGGGAATAACAGAAAGCAATGCAAAACCCAATCCACTTAGAAATAGTTTGTTTTGACACAGGCTGGACCTGAGAACTCAAAGCAAAAGAAACAAATAACTGCTGAGACTGCCTGAACCCTTTAGTTCTGTCCAAATAATATCGCAATTGCCTGTGTACATCTAAAGTGTGCAAAATCTTTTCCCCTTTATTTTGGGGATTTGCATAAAAAGTAGGCAAATGAATAGTTTGGTTTAAAGCCACACTAGAAACCACTTTAGGCATAAAGGAAGGATTAGTACGTAAAGATACCCTATCCTTATGGAAAATTAAGAAAGGCTCAACCGCCATAAGGGCCTGCAACTCAGAAACCCTTCTTGCAGAGGCAATAGCCAACAAAAAAGCAGTCCTCCATGATAAAAACTTTAATTCAGTAGTAGCTGCAGGCTCAAAAGGTTGTAGAGTGAGTTTCTCCAACACAAAATTGAGATCCCAAGCAGGAGTAGGAGCTCTTCGTGGGGGTCTTATATTCTTTGCCCCTCTAAGAAATTGCTTGAACAAAGGATGAGAAAACAATGGTGGGTCACAATCATAGTGAGCCGAAATTGCTGCAGCATGAACCTTAATAGAAGAGAAGGACAAACCTTTGTCCAGTAACTCAGTAAGATATTGAAGAGCCACACTTAAATTAGGCTCAGAAACATCAAAATCCTTTGCTGCACTCCAAAATAAAATTCTCTTCCATTTATCTGCGTACACTTTCCTTGTACTAGGCCTTCTAGCTTCCAAAATAACATTCAAAACTTGCTGTGGAAGTGGAGGGCCACTATGGTTCAAAACAGAATATGCCAGGCTGTTAGGTGCAGAGAGTGAAGCTTGACATTGAGCAAATGACTGTCCTCCTGAGACAACAGGTGTGGAATCGAAGGCAAAGGCCATGGAGGCTTCCGTACCAGGCTTCTCAGTAATGGGTACCAATGCTGTCGAGGCCAATCTGGAGCTATCAAAATCATCCTTGGCTTGTCTTGTCTGGCCTTCAGTAGTACCTTTGGGAGGAGAGGCAGAGGCGGAAAGGCATACACATGAAGATTGCTCCAATTGAAAGAACGAGCATCCACTTTCCAAGCTGTGGGATGAAACCTTTTTGTGCAAAACTTTGGCAGCTGGTGGTTTAGTGGAGAAGCGAACAGATCTATGTCTGGAGTTCCCCATGACACTGTCAATTTCTGAAATACATGAGGATCCAATTTCCATTCGTGGGGATCCATAATTTGTCTGCTCAACACATCTGCTAAGGAGTTCTGTGCTCGGCAGAAACCTTGCCTGAAGATTTAGCTGTAAACTGAGAGCAGTCTCCCACAAAATCATTGCTTGCCTGCATAGAGGATAAGAATGTGTTCCGCCTTGCTTGTTGATGTACCACATGACAGTTGTGTTGTCTGTTAGAATCAACACCTGCCCTGGAAGAAGTAAATCCTTGAAAGCTATTAATGCAAACTGGACTGCTAACATCTCTTTCAAGTTGATATGTAGATGTTGTAGTCTGGCAGGCCACTTGTCTTGTATCCACTTTCCATTCAGATGAGCTCCCCAAGCTTTGTCTGAGGCATCTGTCGTTAGAATCTGACTCGCCTCTGGCCGGGTCACAGAGAGTCCCTTGTTTAGGTGACATTCCTGAGCCCACCACAACAATTCCTTTTGAATGCAAGGTATTATTTGAATGACAGTGTCCAAATCCTGGCAGTGCTGTGTCCATACATTTTGAGATACCATTGTAGCTTCCTCATATGCAGTTTGGCATTGGGAAGCACCAGAATACAAGATGCCATGAACCCCAAGGCTTGAAGGACTGTCCTTGCAGTCAGCCTGGACTGATGAGACAACTGATGAAAGTAAAGGGAAAGATTCTTTTGTTTGTCCGGGGTCAAAAGGCCATCTGGGATGCTGTATTCAGTCTCACACCCAGAAAGCACATGTCCTGAGAGGGTACTAGACTGGACTTTATTTCGTTCACAGAATACCCCAGGCATCTTAGCACTGCTATCACATAATCCAAATGATGAAGAAGCTCGTCCCTTTCTTGAGCCAGAATCAGGCAATCGTCCAAATAAGGATAGATCTGTATTCCTTTTAACCTGAGGAAAGCTATCACTGGAGCCAGAACTTTCGTGAACACTCTGGGCAGTAGATAAGCCAAAGGGCAATGCAGAGAACTGATAATGAGAAGTCCCAGCTCAAAACGCAGATACTTCCTGCAACTCAGTCTGATAGGAACATGAAGATAAGCCTCCTTGAGATCCAAAGTTACCATCCAATGATCTTTGCCCAGCAGAGGTAAAAGCTGCTGTAACGTCAACATTTTGAACTTGGGAATGTCCAGATAAGTGTTGAGGATAGATAAGTCCAAAATTGGTCTCCACGTGTTCCCTTTCTTTGGTACTAAGAACAGGCGAGAATAAAATCCTAGGCCCACTTCTGGCATAGGGACCGGCTGTATGGCCCCTATTTGGAGTAACAGAGAAATTTGCTTGTGAGCCTCTATTCTTTGTTGAGGAGGAACGTCTGGCATGCCTTTGAAAGGAGGCAAGGTATGGAAATAAAACCTGTAACCGTGGTGTATGATATCCAATACCCATCTGTCTTGGGTAATTAAACTCCAATTTTCTTTGAAAAGTGCCAACCTTCCTCCCAAAGGTGCTGCCAGACGAGAAGGCTCTGGCAGCTGAAAAGGTAGGTCATTGGGTCTGTTTACGAAAGGACTGACCCCTGCCCTCACCCGAAGACTGTGCAGGAGAACTCCCTGTTCTAGGCCTGAAAGAGCCCTGAGCTCTGCCCCTACCACGTCTAGATCTACCCCTAGACTGGGGATCATAAGAAGGATACGTCCACCCCTTAGTAGGCCAATTTCTACTAAACTTTGGAGGCTGAACCTGCATAAAATCTTTAACAGTCTGCATAGACTTAGCCTTGTCTTCCATTTTCTTTAAAACTGCCTCAACAGGAGAACCAAACAACACATCAGATTGTAAAGGAGCATCTAAAATCCTTGTTTTAACATGGTCAGATAAATTCTGCTCCCTCAGCCAGGCGTGCCTGCGAAGAACTGACCCAGTGGCAGCCACCCTAGACGAGGCCTGTACAGCATCAAAACCACATTGCAAAGAATGCTTACCCACCTGTTCAGAAACATGTACTAAATCTTGTAACTCTTTACAATCAATACCTTCCGCCAGAGCATCAACCTTAGACTTCAATTGTGAAAGGAGATAGTTTTGGTATTTCAACATGTGAAACTGGCAATTCAAAGCCCTCATAGCTAGAGTGGAAGAAGTATAAACTTTCTTTCCCCATCTATCCAAGGCCCTGGCCTCTTTATCTGTAGGAACCGGATTCTTGACAACAGAAGCCTTAACACCTTTAGGCCCCTGACTAACAGTTTCTGGATCTGCCCTAGGACTCTTAAAGATACTTATGAGCTTCAGGCACCCTGTAATACCTATCCGGTTTAACAGGAGCAGGAGGCAAAGAATCAGGATTAAGAGAAGCCTCTGTAAAAACATGTTCCACCACATCCAAAACAGGAGGTATAGCCAAAGGCCTATGCTGGGGTAAAAACAAAAATTCCCTAAGCCTTTTCCTGGAATCAGAGAAGTCCTGACCTTCCCACTTAAAATGCTCCCTCATGGAATGAAGAGTTTCTGAAAAAGAAAAATCCTCAGGAGGAGAAGCAGAAGGAGTAGAATCATCCACATCAGAGTCAGAATAAGGAGAATACTCCTGCAAGTCTTCAGCCGAAGACTCTGAGACATCCGAAGCCTGCTCAAAACTCCCTAGCTCAGGCTCCACCCTAGGTCTCTTATCAGGAGGGGGCAAAGAACCCCTAATCAAAGTAATCAAATCTTCAGCCATTTTAAGCATATGCTTCTTGGGCACAGTTCCTGAAGAACTAGGGGTGACACCAACTGAAGCTAAACCTGGCCTGCCTCTGGGAGAAGCCTTGGAAACAGAAGGAGAGGGCCTAACCACCCTAGGAAGGGAGGGCAGTATAGTAACCTGAGAAGCCCCATCAGCCTGACCTGCCTCCTGAGAGGCCACATCCTGCAATAACAAAGTCTCTCCCTGGGATCCCAAAGAAACCTCCGGTGGAACCACCGGCTCCACCGACACCTCTAAAGAACCGGCGTCCGACGGACGGTTCTTCTAGCCTAGGCTTAACTGCTTTGTCCTTGCGCTTCTTGAAGAAGCGGGCATCGGAGCATCCGACGGCATTTTATAATTGCACCGCTTCCGAAGACTAACCTGGCACAATCTAACCTTCTCTTTATAGTGCGCTTATTGAATCTAGCACAAGAGCGACACCCAACAACGTCGTGCTCAGGCCCTAAACAAGGAATACACAAAGTATGATAGTCTCTATGCGGTATCTGTTTCCCACAAGAAATACAATTATTCACTTTTTCTGACATCCAGTAAACCACTGAGGCAAGAATGAAACTAAAATATTCCCCAACGGGGTACTTAGCCAACTTTGACTCGGTCTGAAACTCCGAAATCGAAAAATTTCAGAATGCCAACCGGCACTTGCAATGCTGCTTCTGCATCGGACCATGCGGCAAAAAAGACTGAGGATATGACGTCGGTCATGCACATTTGTACCCTGACGTCCTGATGTCAGTCAAATGCGCCTTGACCGACGTCAGCCTTATACTTAGGTAGTCCGCTGTCCTCGGTCGGCCCGAATATCAAAGTGTAAGGACTGCAGCAATGTGAGATGAAGAACATCTCACTCTATCTCCTTTCGAGCCAGCTGCGACTGCAGACTTAAAATTTACTTCCTGGAAAACAGCTTTCCTTTTAGCAGTCACTTCAGCTAGAAGGATTTCCGAATTACAGGCTCTTATGGCAGTGGAGTCTTTCATTATTTTTCATGCGGACAGGGTGTCTCTCAGGACCAATCCATCCTTCATGCCTAAGGTGGTATCCAGTGTGGCTCTTAATCAGACCATTTATTTGCCATCTTTCTTTCCCAATCCACAGAACAAGGGGGAACAGATTCGGATGTACACAGACAACTTAGATTTTACTTAAACAGGACAAAATCTCAAAGAAAATCTGAACAACTACTGGTGGCATTTGCTGCAGGGGCAGAGGGAAAGGCTATTTCAAAGCAGACTATTTCCAAATGGATAAGCCATTGTATTTGTTTCTGCTATATGCGTCATGGCAAAACTATTCCCCAGGGGATCAGATCTCATTCCACCAGGGCTGCATCTACTTCTACAGGCTTTCTCAGAGGTGTTCCTACCAGAGACTTTCTAAAAGCTACTACCTGGAGCTCAGTTCATACGTTCACCAAACATTACCATTGACCTTTCTTCTCCAAATCCAAAGATGGCTTTGTCTCGGCTGTCCTGCAGGGCCTTATAGCTGGTCCTAATGCTGTATAAATCCATCCTCCCAACCATAGCTTTGGGAATCTACCCAAATGTAATGACTGCAACAGTGAAACATGAACATAGTACAGTTGTGTACACTTACCATGAATGTAGATGTTCGAGTGTATTCACTGTTGCAGTCCTGGTTACCCTCTCTCCAACCCCCTGTTTTTTCTCTTACTATGCCTCTTCTTACCTTTACTATGCTTAAAAGCCTTTTTGGTGTATTTGCTTTTGTTTGGAGGTATATTTTTGTGTTTTTAATTACTTAAATATTTGGCTCCCGATTTGGGGGGCACCTGACATCTGGGGCAAGAAAAACTGATGTAATGGCGTCAGCTGCATGTTTTATACCCCTGACCACCTGACGTCATGGAAGAAGGGACAGCAACTGACGCAGAACCGAAGACTTTGTTAATCAGGCCGACTGAGGGCAACCTGCCAGCAGATTATCCAAATGTAATGACTGCAACAGTGAATACACTCCAACATCTACATTTATGGCAAGTGTACACAACTGTACTTTTCTTTGGCTGTTTTGCACAGGGTCCTGGGTTCAATACTTGACAGTGAAATGTATGGTGGTAACAGCATTTTATTCTAGCAACTTCCCAACATTATACAAACAATGTTTAAAATGTGTCCCTGGTTTTTGGGCTTTTGTCCCCCCCCCCCCCGCAAAATAAATTTCGGCTTTTTCCAGATTTCTTGTGCTGCAAAGTTCAGAGATACAGCTGATTGTCGAGTAGATTTTACACGGAGCAGAGAGCTGCAGGGGAACAAAAATTTAGTGCTGCTTATGCAGAGTTTGCTTACATTGTAAACAGCACAACAGGTAGTGTACTTGCTTTTGATGCAGAAGGCTGTGGGTTCTACCCCCACAGTAGGTAGAGATCCATGGCTGGTACTGTACTCTGTTGTAAAGGGGATGGATGCTGCAGTCCTCTTTGGCGAAGATACCTAGTAACTATGAACCTGTTATCAGTTTGCCATCTATTCCCTATTGTGATAATACTAGCATTATCATTTTTCTAATGCTACATAGGCAATTTATTCCTCAAGGGCAACAGGCACTTTATTTGTAGATGAAACAATGACATATAAAGTTGTCTGCTAGCAATAACCTCATCATCAGTTAAAAGATTTCTTTAATGTGGAATTATTTAGATGACTTTTACTTCTTCAGAGATCATGCATATTTACTGATACTGGTGGGCTGTATAAGTTTGAGGAGACATGATGGAAATGTTCTGAATTGGGCAGTTTTGTCATTATTGGTGCATGCATTTTGTTTCATTGTTTAACTGGAAAAATGTTCAAAACAAATTTAAAATGCCCTCTAACAACTGTACTGTACTGTACTGTACAAGGAATATAATTTAATGCAGTCAGGAAGGTGTATCAAACACCTTCCTGAATGTTTTGTTTTCAAGGGGCCTATGATTTGAAAACAGCCCAAAATTAATCTTTATCTGCCACTGGCAAAATGTATTTTCTTTGAATGTGGGTTTCAATGAATATGAGTTTCAAGGGCAGAGAAGTTTTAATGCTATGTCTATTTTCATTGCGAGACTGCATTGCTTTGTTTAGCAGATATATATTAGGGTTTATGCTGTAAAATATAAAATAAAACTTTCAACTGAAATCCATATAATCGCAGAAATAAAGCAGCATGCACATTACAGTGCTTATGGCAAATGGGTCGAAATAACCAAGGAATGGGACATTGGAATGGCTGCAGGGGGGGACGCTCCATTTGGCCATGATTTTGTGAGGGGGGCAGCAAACTCAGACAGCCCCGGCTGAGCTATACCTCTCAACTGTCCAGAATTTTGCAGAATGAATAGATTTTTGCTTCTTATTTTTGGTTTGCTCCTCATAAAATTTGTGGTTTTCTGCCAAATCATTTAGGAATGAAGTCACTAAATAATGACAGACATTGAGTTTCAGACATCATAATCTTCATAAAAATGTATGCTAAAGCAAGATCTGTTATTCTATCAACTGTCTTTTTAGTACTGTTTGCATGTCCCCCCAATATATTTGGCCTTATCCAGATTTCCTGCATTAAGAGTTTGAGAGAACAAAGCACATTTTAGCTTGCTTTCTAAAGGGATGAAGTTTATTCCTACTACTCAATTTCATGTTGTTGATTGCTTAAGTGATTTCAAGCAATATATTAGGAAGTTAAATTTAGCACTTATGTTTAAAGATAAGAACTCTACTGCTGTTAAACAAGACATATTAAAAAAGAAAAGTAGTTTTATACCCGTAAACAATGTTAACATTCAGATGCATGACAAAATGGTTACTAGGGAAATTTATCAGTTTAATAATAAAATCAAAAAGAAAGTTTAAGAATAATTAAACAAGACACGAATTTAGAGCTTTGGAAGAATTAAGATGTAATGATAATATAAGAGTCATGAAACCCGATAAGGGTGGTGGTATTGTGATTTATGATTCATTGGTATACAGTTCCACCATACATGACATACTACACAGTTCAGGAAATTATTCAGTGGCTTCTATGAATGAGGCTCAGATCGCATATAGGAGAATTGACATGTATTTTGAAGAATATCTATTGGAACACAGGATAATTGAAGAACTGTATAGGTTTTTGGTAGTTGAATTTCCATTTATGGCAACCATTGTGGGTATACCCAAAGTTCACAAGAACATTCTGGATCCCCCGTTCCGACCTATTATATCTGGAAGTAAATCTAAGACTTTTCCCATTGGAGTATTGATAGACACTATGCTTAAACCAATATATGCAGAGATTAAGCATTTAGTAAAAGACTCATGGGAATTTTTAAAGAATTTTCCGTCTAATTTAGATAACAATGGCTTATTGTTTACTTCCATAGATGTAGTTGACCTGTTCACATGTATACCCCCAATCCAAGGAATTGAGGCTTTTACGAACAGCATTCGAAAGTACACCAAATTTAGTTGGGATAGGATTAGCCTCATCTCTGAATTGATGACTTTAGTACTAGAAAATAATTTTATCTATTATGAAGGAGAAGTATTTAGGCAAACCCAAGGAGTAGCTATGGGGGCAGCTTGTGCCCCCATCTACGCCAATTTGGTAATGTTAGATTGGGAGGAGGAAAAATTTTTTAAAAGTGAATATATAGTGAATATAAAATACTATTCACGATTTTTAGATTATATTTATATTTTATGGAATGGGGACCAGAATTCTTTTATGAATTTTATTGACTATCTTAACAGCAGTACTGATGATTTAAAATTTACTACTGAATACAACAACCTAGGAGTAGCATATTTAGACACACTTATAACTAGAGAAGGTGACAACTTTAAGTCCAACATTCATAGGAAAGCCACATTTACTAATTCACATTTAGACTTTCACAGCAACCACCCTAGAAGACTTAAATATAATATATACAAGGGGCAGTGTATTAGAGCTATTAGAATGACATCACAATACACTGATATGTTAGATGTAGTACACTATATTTAGAAGTTATTTAAAGAAAGGGGTTATGACCAAGATATGATGTTGGATGTTAATACATATGTTATAAGTGAATGGGGGAACAAATATAAACCTCTGTTGGGTATGAACACGAAACAGAATTCGGAAATGGAAAATAAAATTGTTAGCATAAGAAGTAGGGATAATAACACCTATAATAGGGCTTGTATCATCAAATTTGGACCCCACAGTAATTATATTAAAGCTGTTATGAATCGGAACTGGCATATACTTTTAACAGATCAAGAAATAATTAATATATTAGGACCTAAACCTACATTTGTATACAAAATGGGCAGTAACTTAAAAGAATTACTTGAACATGGTAACAAAAGATCGAAGAAGGAAATTGGACATACTGTCAAATGTGGGGCATACCATCAATGTTTTGCCATAAATGAACAGAAATATATAATTTTGAATAATATCAATAAAACTAAAATTATATTTAAACATGGCAATTGTAACACCAATATGCTAGTCTATCTTGCAAAATGTATGTCATGCCCATCCTATTATATAGGAAAGACAGAGAGAAAATTACAAAAAAAGAATATACTCTCACCTGTACAGTATTAGAACTAAGGATACTAAAAATGCATTGTACAAGCATATAATGAGTCAGCGTGAGGACCATTATTTTAAATTTGCTATATTAGAAAATCTGACTACCAGTCCTAGAGATGGTAATATAAAGAATCTATTAGCCTATAGGGAGTTGTGGTGGCAGTTGTTAACTGATGCCATCACACCACCCGGACTAAATGAATCTATAACTGTTAAACCCATTTTGGAGTTAGATAGGCGAGGTGTTTAACAATTCCTTCATACAAGCAATTGATATTAAATACTTAGTTTATATGTAATGTATTTCGTGAGTGCTATGATAGCTGGTTGGTTTACTTGAGATTTTGCATTTTAACATACCTTCTGTTTAAGGATAATACTAAAAGTTTTTAACACTTCATGTTATTTAATGCCTATATCTTTAAGAGATTTTGGCACCAAGAATTGGTTATTTTAAAAATCTATCATTCGTTGTATCAATGGTTCTGATGAAGCTCGCTGTGAGCGGGTTAAAGCACTTAACTTTCATGCATTAAACGTGTTTTTTTAACTATTTTGTGGAGTAGAATCCGTAAATATTAACAGTTAGACATATTGTTGCACGTGATTAGCGAAGGTTGCGTTTTGGTTTCGCTGACAGTTTTTTTATTTTACGTTCAAAACGCTTATTTCAGTGGTGGACTTCACATGGATGGGAAGCCTGTTCAAGAAAAGGAAAAGTCTCTGAGACACAAACATGACCCTCAAACATGTCTTATTTATGTTGCAGACAAGGTTCAGGTCCCTAGATTGGGTGTTTCTTGTGCTATTTATTATAGGGATGTGTAACAGGTACACAAGGGCTGGATCAGATGTTGGTTTGAAAACCAGGCATACATCACCTCTCAGTGGTCTGTAAGAGGCAGAGTACAACCAAGATGTTGGATTGTGTGGTGGTCCACTTTATGGAATTAGATGCAGAGATGCTCTGATTTGAGAATGTATATGTTGTGGTGGGTGTTGCTTTGGTCATGTGTTTTTGAGTTACTGAGAGCACTTACTGTAATTACAGTGTCTGGGAAGATCTGAGGTTTTGATTTGGATAGATTACTTTTAGAAGCCTCAGTACAAGTGTGTCTATGTTAGTCATGTAAGGTGTGGAAAGTATTGTTTTATGTAATGGTTTCTAACACCCTTTATAGTATTTGCAATAGCTGTTATATGAAAGCCTTGCCTCCAGAGACAATTTACTATTACGCCTCTCGCATACTGTATCAGACTGTTTGAGAATTAGATGGTTGTCAGTAAACATGAAAGAATTTTTGCATAGTCTTAGTATGATGATTTCTACCAAGCTGACTACATAGACAGTAGAAGTGTAGATCGATGGTATTAGGTATATACGAGTTATAATGTGAGTGGTACCATGAGATTCCATGTTCGTTTTGTGTAACCACTGTGGGGCAGAACAGAATTGTTAGGGTGCTAGTTGGTCAAGAAGTGCAATCTTAGAATAATCTCACAAAGAAATGCTCCTCTTCATGCAATCCTGGTGCTCATCAAGCAACTACATGCTTAGGAACTCTTACGGGTAGTTTTACAGGTCATTTGAGATTCTAACCCCTTTTTCTATACAAGCCACTTCTGACCATCACTGTGAAATGTGCAGCACAACAACTTTACAGAGTGAGCCTAAAGTGCTACAGAACAAGCTACAAATTAACCAGCAAACACTTCCTTGAAAAAATGGCTACAGTGCCGAAAAATAGCAGTTATATAACACTATACTAACTGACAAGATAGGTTAAAAGTGGTGATGATCCAATACAAGAACAAAAAGAAAGATCTCATGCTACAGAAGAAAGGCTATATAATAAAAACTGAAGGACCAAGGAATGTAAAAATGGAGATCATTATAATTTTGGTTCACAACTAAATATTTTTAGCTAAATGGCAAAGTCCATTTGAAACAACAGAAAAATGAAATGATGCAACTTACAGAATTAGGCAGACAAGAACAAAAAAAAAACGTAAATATCAAAGCTTTGAAGCCAAAGAGACTTCAAATATGGCTGCAAATGGAATAACAGCTTCATTTCAGCCCTCCCAGTGTGAAAATAGAAACTCAGAAGATTTCCAGTAAACTCGTATTTTTGGGTAAATAGCTAGTAAGTGCACTACCTAGGTGCCAACAAAAAAGGAATTCAAAGAACCTGAAAGAAAATCAATCAAAAAAGGAGAGAAAAAAACACTGACTGGGAAGAATTCTGCAGCTGTTCAGTAGAAAGCAGTGCAAGTTCCAGCTTTGGTGCAAGACATGACTTCCAGTAAACTAGAGGAAAAAAATAAGTTAAATGTACTCAGACCTGATTAAAATAAATGAAACGCTGATGAAGCACATCAACTCAAATAACAAAAGGCTGGAAAAAAAACAGAAGCTTTAAACAGATAATCAGATGAGGTGATAAAAAGTACAGTTTTGTACCTACCATAAATGTAGATGTTCGAGTGTATACACTGCTGCAGTCATTACATTTGGGTTATCCTGCCGTCAGGCGGTTCCCCAGTTGGCCTGAGTTCCAAAGTCTTGGTCCGGCATCGGTTGCTGTCGCCTCCTCCCTGACGTCAGTGCGACAATGGTATACAAGATGCAGCAGACGCCATTTTCTTCAGTTTTTCTTGCCCCAGATGTCAGGTGCCCCCAAAAAGGTAGGCAATTCAAATTGCTAATAAAACATACATAAGAAAGGCAATCAACAACTTACAGTTACCAGCAAATACTCCCCAAAGGTAGTAAAGGGTAGAAGACATAGGGATGTACCAGCAAGTAAGAGGGGAAGGAGGGAGGGTAACCTGGACTGCAGCAGTGTATACACTCAAACATCTACATTTTTGGTAGGTACAAAACTCTACTATGTTCATCGTGTGACACTGCTGCAGTCATTAACTTAGGTAGAATCCCAAAGCTGAGGTAGGGTGGCTGGTTCTATAAGGTATTAGGGGCGGCTATAAGGCCCTGCAGCACTGCAGTGGTGAAGCCTTCTCTGGATTTAGAGTATAGAGGCAGATGGTACTGCTTGGTGAAGGTATGTACAGAACTCCAAGTTGCTGCTTCCAAAATGTCCTTGGTAGGTACTCCTCTGAGGTAGGCAGTTGAAGTGGCTGTTGCCCTGGTGGAGTGAGATCTAATGCTATTAGGTACAGGTTTCCCATGGTGTGTATAGCAGAAACGTATACAGTGTCTCATCCATTTTGAAATAGTCTGTTTTGAAATGGCTTTTCCCTGTGCTCCTGCAGCATATGCTACCAATAATTGCTCAGATTTTCTGAAAGCTTTGGTTTTCTCCAAGTAGAAGAGTAACTGCCTGTGTATGTCCAAAGAATGCAGTAGTCTCTCCCCTTTATTCTGTGGATTTGGATAAAAAGTTGGCAAGTGAATAGTTTGGTTTAGAGCCACACTTGATACTACCTTTGGCATAAACGTAGGATCAGTTCTTAAAGACACCCTGTCTTGGTGGAAAATGATGAAAGGTTCCACTGCCATTAGTGCCTGTAATTCTGAAACTCTTCATGCTGAGGTTATTGCCAGGAGCAGAGCAGTTTTCCAAGAGATATATTTTAAATCTACTGCGTTAGCTGGCTCAAAAGGAGGTAAAGTTAATTTTTCCAACACGAAGTTGAGGTCCCAAGTTGGAGTAGGTGCTCTACGGGGCGGTCTTATGTTTTTAGCCCCTCTGAGGTACTGTTTTAGCAAAGGATTAGAGAAAATTGGTGGATCCGTGTTGTAATGAGCAGAAATGGCAGAGGCGTGGATCTTGATGGATGAAAAGGAGAGGCCTTTGTCCAGTATCTCAGTTAAATATTGTAGTATCTGAGGAATATTTGGGACAAGAGGGTCAAGGCTGTGAGCCTGGTTCCAGGCACAGATTCTCTTCCATTTATCCGAATAGGCTTTCCTGGTACTAGGCCTTCTGGCCTCCAGAATGACATCCATAACAACTTTGGAGAGAGGCATTGCTTGCTTGACTAAGGAATCTTCCATGCAGCCAGGTTTAAAGTCTTTAGCTGGCTGTGAAGTATCTGATTGTTGTGCCGAGTCAGCAGATGTGGGATTTGAGGCAAAATCCAGGGTGGTCCTTGTGCTAAGTTCTTTAAGATTGGGTACCAATGCTGGCATTGCCAGTCTGGTGCAATCAGGATCATCTTTGGCTCTTCTTGCCTGGCTTTTATGAGTACCTTTGGAAGGAGAGGTAGTGGTGGGAAAGAGTATACTTGTAGGTTTTTCCAGCTGAATGAGAGGGCATCCACTTTCCATGCTTGTGGATGGTAAGTCCTTGTGCAGAATTTCTGTAGCTGGCAGTTCATTGGGGATGCAAAGAGATCTATGTCCAGGCTCCACCATTTTTGTGTTATCAGTCTGAATATTTGTGGATTCAATTCCCATTCGTGGGGATCCATGATGTTTCTGCTTAAATCGTCTGCCAGTGTGTTTTTCTCTCCTGGCAGGAATTGTGCTTGCAGATGAACTTGATAGTTTAGAGCTGTGTTCCACAAAGTCATGTCTTGTCTGCAGAGGGGATAAGAGTGAGTGCCCCCTTGCTTGTTTATGTACCACATAACTGTGGTGTTGTCTGTCTTTAGTAGCAGTTGTCCTGGATGCAGTAGGTCCTTGAAGGCTATAAGGGCATTTTGTACAGCTAGCATCTCTTTTTGATTGATGTGAAGATGCCTGTGTTCTGCGGGCCACTTGCCCTGAATACATTTTCAGGCCATGTGTGCTCCCCCAGGCATAATCCGATGCATCTGTTGTCAGTGTTTGCCTGGCTGTGGGTTGAGTAAAAGGCTGTCCCTTGTTGAGGTGACGAGCTTGAGCCCAGCATCGAAACTCCTGTTGAAGGCAAGCAATTAGTGGTATAACTGTTTCCAAGCTTTGACAGTGTTGAGACCAGACACTCTTTAGGTATCATTGTAGTTTCCTCATATGAAGTCTGGCATATGGAATTAGTATTATGCAAGATGCCATGTAACCCAAGGCCTGCAGAATTTTTTATTGCAGGGAGATGGGTTCTTGTTGCCCTCAATTGAAAATATTGAGTCAGTTGTCCTTGCTTGTCTGGCGTGAGATAAGCCATCTGGGCCATTGTATTCAAGCTGGCACCCAGGAATATTATCTCTTGTGAGGGCACTAGTTTTGATTTCTTTTCATTTACTGTGTACCCTAGGCAACTTAACTTTTTTACAAACGCCAGATGCTTTAGAAGAATGTCCTTGCTCTCTGCTTGAATCAGGCAGTCGTCCAGGTACAGATAAATTTGAATTCCTTTCTGTCTGCAAAATGCAATTACTGGTGCCAGGCACTTTGTGAAGACCCTGGGCGCATTAGATAAGCCAAAGGGCAGTGCAGAGAATTGATAGTGCATTGAACCAGCTATGAGTCTGAGGTATCTTCTGCAGTTTTGTCTGATAGGGACATGCAGGTATGCCTCCTTGAGGTCCAAGGTTATGAGCCAAGCTTTCTTGCCCAGCATGGGAAGAAGCTGCTGTAGTGTCAACATTTTGAATTTCGGAACATCCAGGTAAGTGTTTAGAGAAGAAAGATCCAGAATGGGCCTCCAGGCTTTGTCCTTTCTGGGAACCAGAAAGAGTCTTGAGTAAAATCCTCATCCTTGCTCCTGTGGTGGTACCTTTTGAATAGCTCTCATGTCCATGAGTGCTGTAATTTGTTTTTGAGCCTCTGCCCATTGATTTGGTGGCAGATTTGGCATTCCTTTTAACCTTGGCAGAGTGTGAAAGTGGAACCTGTAACCTTGAGATACAATGTTGAGAACCCATTTGTCTTTGGTGATCATATGCCAATTATGATAGAAAAGTGCCAGTTTTCCTCCCAAGGGGGCTGCCAAGAGAGAGGTTTGACAGCTGTAGTGGGAAGTCATTGGGGCTGTTTTTTATATGGTTGGGGCCTGTCTTCCCCTTCTTTCTGGCCTGATGCACCCCATTGTCGAGGCCTGTAAGGACCTTGTGGTTGACCTCTACCTCTTGGACGTCTGTATCTGCCCCTTTGAGGTCTGTCTGTAACTGAAAAGGACCAATTCTTTGTTGGCCAATTTCTGCTAAATCGAGGAGGCTGAACCTGTAAGAAATCCTTCACTGTTTGCATAGATTTTGCCTTATCCTCAATTTTCTTTAATACCTCTTCTGCCTTAACTCCAAATAACACATCCTGCTGCAAAGGTGCATCCAATAGTTTTGCTTTAACATGATCTGGTAACGCATGTTCTTTTAACCAAGCATGTCTTCTAATGACAGAACCTGTAACTGCTGCTCTACAGGAGGCCTCTAAAGAATCAAAACCACATTGCAAAGTATGTTTTCCCACTTGTTCAGCTGCATGCAATAAATCCTGCATTTCCTTAAAGTTAGGAGGATCTAAATCTGGAAGCATTTTTTGTTTCAACTGAGACATCAAAAATTGTGGATATTTTAGCATGTGAAACTGGCAGTTTTAAGGCCCTCATTGCTAAAGTTGCAGACGTATATACTTTCTTCCCCCATCTGTCTAATGCTCTGGAATCTCTGTCAGAGGGGACTGGATTCTTTGCTGATAAGGCCTTAATCCCTTTGGGTCCCTGAGAAATAGTTTCAGGGTCAGCAACAGGGCTGTTATAAAGAAATTTGTGAGAGTCAGGGACTCTGTAGTATCTGTCAGGCTTAATTGGGGCTGGAGGTAAAGAATCAGGATTTAAGCTGGATTCAGTATACACATCATCCACAATATCGAACACTGGCGGAATAGCAAGGGGTCTGTGTTGAGATAATAAAAGGAAATCTCTGAGCCTTTTCTTGGATTCTGAGTAATCCTGGCCTTCCCAATGGAAATGCTCCCTTATGGTGTGTAAGGTTTCCCCAAAGGAGTAGTCCTCAGGCAGAGAGGCTGATGGAATTGATTCCTCAGCATCAGAATCCTCATAAGGGGGTAAAGAGTATCCTAGGTCTGAGGAAGAATCTGAGGATATGGATACCTGGTCGGATGAGTCATAGTCTGCATCCTGTCTAGGCCTTTTACCAGGAGGGGGATGGGACCCCCTGATCAGAGTGATTAGGTCTTCGGCCATTTTGAGCATTTGTTTCTTAGGCATGGAGGCCTGTCCTGGTGAATGCTGTATTTGTTTCTTTGTTTTTAAAGGAGGTTTAGACTTAGCAGAAGATTTAATGCTTAAATGAGTAGGTCTGAAAACACCCTCTGGAGCTGCGGGTTGTTCAGCTACTCCGGATCCCTCCGAAGGGGTAGTTTTGGTAGACTGAAAATTTTGTGCGTCCGAAGGCCCAGCCATCTCCACGTGGGAGTCAGAGGCGGCCTGTGGTTCTACAGAAGCGGTCGTCAGGGGCTACGAAGGCGCCTCGCTGAAAACCGGAGAACTGGCGACTGGCCTAGAAGAGGCTTCATCAGTTTTGGGCCTCGGATGCCTATCTTTGTCTTTGCGCTTTTTATGTATTCCCGTTGTCGGAAGTTCCGACGGCATAGTGTAATTGAATTTTCTGCCAAAATAATGTCGGGCAAAATTAAATAGACGTTTAATAGTGCACTTGTTAAACCTAGCACAAAACCGACAACCAGTGACGTCGTGGTCTGGGCCTAGGCATGGGATACAATAAGAATGGAAATCCTTATGAGGTATTTGCTTCCCACAAGAAATACAGTTATTAACTTTTACTGACATTGGTCTGAGGCAAGAAAAGGTTCCCCCAACGGGGTACTTAGTTTTGCAGACGACTTTGGTTCTGGATTCGGAATGAAAATCTCAGGAGTCGGCCGACCGGCACTGGCGAACTGCTTTTGCTTCGGGCACCACGCGGCAAGAAAGACTGAAGAAAATGGCGTCGGCTGCATCTTATATACCCCTGTCGCACTGACGTCAGGGAGGAGGCGTCAGCAAACAACGCCGGATCAAGACTTTGGAACTCAGGCCGACTGGGGAACCGCCTGATGGCAGGATAACCCAAATGTAATGACTGCAGCAGTGTAACACAATGAAGATCTGCAACAATCAGAGGTTGAAATTAATAAAAGACTGTCTAAATATGACACCATTTAAGAAGGGATGTTTAAAAAAAATAACAGAATTGGTATACAGAGCACGTATAGAAACCCTGAGATTTCCTGCTGTACCAGAGAAGCTTGAAGGAACAGACTGTATTAACTTTATGAAATCACAAGTAAGCAACTAGACTAATATTTCAAAGCAGGAGTTAAGTGAAATGACACATTGTGCGTATGCTCCAAATGTGGCTGTGAGAAAGCAACCTAGACCTTTAACAGTAAAGATGCAATCCTACCAGCAGGAGTTGATCTGACAGAAATGTGGTAATGGGACAAAGTACTAAAACTGGGGGACAGCTGAGTGTTTGTGGTAAATGATTACTCAATCTACACCAGGCAGAAAGTACAGTTGTGTACACTTACCATAAATGTAGATGTTCGGGTGTATTCACTGTTGCAGTCATTACATGTGGCTAATCTGCTGGCAGGTTGCCCTCAGTCGGCCTGAATTCCAAAGTCTTGGGTCCTGCGTCGGTTGCTGTCTTCTCTTCCATGACGTCAGGTGTATAAAGCATGCAGCCGACGCCATTTTCTTTAGTTTTTCTTGCCCCCAATGTCAGGTGCCCCCAAAAAGGTAGGGAAAAAAAAATATATATATATATATATATATATATATATATATATATATATATATATATATATACACATATACACACATATATATATATATATATACACATCAATATAAACTTTAACTTCATCTACAAGCAAATACACCACATAGGTTGTAGAAGATAGAGAAGGAAAGATAAACTCCAGAATGACAGGGGGATGGCGGGAAGGTGACCTGGACTGCAACAGTGAATACACTCGAACATCTACATTTATGGTAAGTGTACACAACTGTACTATGTTCTTCGTGTTTCACTGTTGCAGCCATTACATTTGGGTAGAATCCCAAAGCTATGGTTGACAGGCTGGAGCTAAACAGCATTAGGTGCGGCTATAAGGCCCTGCAGCACTGCAGTGGCAAAGCCTGCCCTGGACTTAGAGTAGAGAGGCAAATGATAATGCTTTGTAAAGGTGTGAACAGAACTCCAAGTAGCAGCCTCTAGAATGTCTTTGGTTGGTACTCCTCTGAGAAAGGCTGCTGATGTAGCAGCAGCTCTGGCGGAATGAGACCTAATGCCCATGGGCAAAGGTTTACCATGGTGTAGTCAGCAGAAATGGATGCAGTGGCTTATCCACTTTGAAATTGTCTGGTTTGAAATAGCCTTTCCTTTTGATCCTGCAGCATATGACACTAGTAATTGCTCAGTTTTTCCTTAGAGCTTTAGTCCTGCTCAAGTAGAATCTTAGCTGTCTGTGTACATCGAAGGAATGCAGAATTATTTCCCCCTTGTTCTGCGGATTTGGATAAAAGGTTGGCAGATGAATTGTTTGGTTAAGAGCCACACTGGAAACCACCTTAGGCATAAAAGTAGGATTTGTCCTCAGAGACACTCGGTCTGGGTAAAATATGATAAAAGGCTCTACAGCCATGAGGGCCTGTAGCTCTGAAACTCTTCTTGCTGAAGTAATTGCTACTAGCAGAGCTGTTTTCCATGATAAGAACTTTATATCAGTGGTAGCAACTGGTTCAAATGGAGGCAGGGTGAGCTTTTCCAACACATAATTGAGGTCCCATGCAGGTAATGGTGATCTTCTAAGAGGCCTTAAATTTTTGGCTCCTCTAAGATACTGCTTTAGTAAAAGATGAGAAAAGATTGGTGGCTCTGTACTGTAATGAGCAGAAAGGGCAGAGGCATGGATTTTAATTGATGAGAAAGATCGGCCTTTGTCAAGCATCTCAGTTAAGTATTGTAATATCTGAGGAATATTTGGTTCTGCTGCATCAGTTCCTTGTGCTTGATTCCAAGCACAGAATCTCTTCCATTTGCCAGCTTAAGATTTTCTAGTACTACGCCTTCTGGCTTCCAAAATGACATACATCACAGCTTTACTGAGAGTTGTTTGAATAACTACATGATCAGCCATGCTGCCAGGTTCAGTGTCTGTAGTTGATTGTGCAGGATCTGATTGTTATGCTGGGACAGTAGTTGAGGTCTTTGAGGTAAGGTCCAAGCTGGATATTGAGACAAGTTCCTTAGGATTGGGTACCAGTACTGGCGGGGCCAGTCCTGGGCAATTAGTATCATCTTTGGTTTCTCTTGTCTGACTTTTAGGCGGACCTTGGGGAGAAGAGGCAGAGGAGGAAAGGCGTAAACTGATAGGTTTTTCCAACTGAAGGATAGGGTGTCCACTTTCCATGCCTGTCTGTGATAAGTCCTTGTGCAGAACCTTTTCAATTGATAATTTTGAGGAGAGGCAAATAGATCTAGGTCTGGGCTCCCCCCACTTCTCTGTTATCATGCTGAATACTTGTGGATTTAGTTTCCACTCGTGAGGATCCATAAGGTTTCTGCTTAAATCGTCTGCCAGTGTATTTTGTTTTCCTGTCAGGAATTGAGCTTGAAGATGCATTTGGTAGGTCAAAGCTGTGTCCCACAGTGCCATGGTCAATCTGCAAAGGGGGTATGAGTGTGTGCCCCTTTGCTTGTTTATATACCACATGACCGTGGTGTTGTCAGTCTTTATCAGTAGTTGTCCTGGATGAAATAAGTCCTTGAAGGCTGTTAGGGCATTTTGAACAGCTAGCATCTCTTTCTGGTTGACATGTAGATGCATTTGTTTTGGGGTCCATATGCCCTGAATGCATCTTCCTGCCATGTGGGCCCCTCAGGTATAATCCGAGGCATCTGTTAAGGTTTGGCTGGCAGGGGGGAGAGTGAAGGCCCATCCCATGTTTTGGTGGCATGCCTTTGCCCACCATTGAAACTCCTGTTGTAGGCAGGGAATGAGAGGAATCATTGTTTCCAGACTGTGAGAATGTTGACTCCATAAACTTTTCAGGTACCATTGAAGTTTCCTCATATGCAGTCTTGCATATGGAATCAGTAGGATGCAGGATGCCATGAAGCCCAGAGCCTGCAGAATTTGTCTTGCAGATAACTGGGTTTTTGTTGCCATCAGTTTGAAGAAAGCAGTCAGTTGCCTTTGCTTGTCTGGCGTGAGGTAAGCCATCTGGGCAGTTGTATTCAAGCTTGCACCCAGGAATGTTATCTTTTGAAAGGGTACCAGTTGTGCTTTCTTTTCGTTTATTGTGTACCCTAGGCATGTTAGAAGCTTTTTCACAAACGCCAGGTGTCGAAGAAGAATGTCCTTGTTCTCTGCTTGAATGAGACAGTCGTCTAAGTAAGGATATATTTGTATACTTCTTTGTCTGCAAAATGCAATTACAGGTGCCAAGCACTTTGAAAAGACCCTGGGTGCAGTAGATAAGCCAAAGAGCAGTGCAGAGAATTGGTAATGCATTAAGCCAGCCTAGAATCTGAGGTATCTTCTGCACGACTGTCTTATTGAGACATGCAGGTATGCCTCTTTTAGGTCTAATGTCACCAGCCAAGCATTCTTGCCCAGCATGGGCAAAAGCTGTTGCAAAGTCAGCATTTTGAATTTTGGAATGTCCAGGTATGTGTTCAAAATCGATTAATCCAGTATTGGCCGCCAGGTCTTGTCCTTTCTGGGTACCAAAAATAGTCAAGTAAAAACCTTGTCCTTTTTCCTCTTCTGGTACTGGCTGAATGGCAGCCATATCCATGAGGGACGTAACCTGTTTCTGTGCCTCTGCCATTGATTTTTTGGCAGATCTGGCCAACCATTTGCCATTGGCAGTGTGTAGAAATGGAATCTGTATCCCTGTAATACTATGTTTAGAACCCACTTGTCCTGGGTTATTAACTGCCAATTTTGAGCAAAAAGTGCTAACTTTCCACGTATGGGTGCTGCCAAAAGATAAGTGCTTGGTGTAGGTAGAGGGAAGTAATTGGGATTGTTTTCTGTAGGTTTGCGCTTTATCTCCTCCAGATTTGGAGGTAGAAGCGCCCCATTGCTTTGACCTGTATGAATCTTGCGCCTGGTATCTGGAACCCTTTGGGCATCTGGATTAGCCCCTTTGAGTGCTGTCTGACACAGGAAAGGACCAATTTTTTGTAGGCCAGTGTCTACTGAATCTTGGTGGCTGCACTTGTAAGAGGTTTTTACAGTTTGCATAGACTTAGCTTTGTCTTCCATTTTCTTTAAAACCTCTTCTGCCTTAATACCAAACAGAGAATCATGCTGTAAAGGTGCATCTAGCAATTTAGCTTTAACCTCAGACAAATTTTGTTCCTTTAACCAGGCATGCCTCCTAATCACAGATCCAGTAACTGTGGCCCTGCAGGAGGCCTTTAAGGAATCAAAACCACATTGCAAAGTATGCTTTCCAACTTGTTTAGCTGCATGCAATAATTCCTGCAATTCTTTATTTTCTGCACATTCTGAAATCAACATCATTTTCTGTTTCAGCAAGCCCATAACATGTTGTTGGTACTTTAGCATATGAAATTGACAGTTTAAGGCCCCGACTGCCAAGGTTGCTGATGTATAAACCTTTTTTCCCTATCTGCCTAGTGCCCTTGAATCTCTGTCAGAGGGGGTAGGGCTTTTTGCTGTTGAGGCCTTAATTCCCTTTTGACCCTGCGAAATAGTTTCAGGATCAGCAGCAAGGTTTCTAAATAAAAATTTATATGAATCAGGGACCCTGTAACATCTGTCAGGCTTACTGGGAGCCGGAGGTAAGGAGTTCGGGGTCAAGCTTGACTCTGAAAACACATCATCCACAATGTCTAAAACAGGGGGAATGGCTAAAGGCTTGTGCTAAGGGAGAAGAAGGAAATCCCTGAGCCTCTTTTTTGATTCTGAGAAGTCTTGACTCTCCCAGTGAAAATGCTCCCTCAAAGTATGCAAGGTTTCTCAAAATTAATAATCCTCAGGAGGAGATGCAGATGGAATAGACTCCTCAGCTTCAGAATCCTCATAGGGAGGTATAGATAATTCCTGATCAGAAGAGGAATCAGAAGAAATAGAAACCTGATCTGAATATTCATAATCAGTGTCTGGCCTAGGCCTCTTATCAGGACGGGGATGGGTACCCCTGATCAAGGTAATAAGGTCTTCAGCCATTTTGATCATCTGCTTTTTAGGCATAGAGGCCTGTGCACGTGGCTCATGCGTCGGTTTTTTAGTTTTAGAAGTTGCTTTTGTATTTGGTTTTGCAGCTGTTGGATTGATATACAAATGTTGAGGTCTGAATACACCCTCAGAAGCCAGTACCTGCTGAGCGGCTCCGGACCCATCCGAGGGAGATACTCAAGGTATTGGACCGACGGATGTATCTTGTGGCATGCCGGACTCCACATGGGTGTCAGTAGAGGCCTGCAACTCGAAGGTAGCGGGTAGCGGGTATCGGGGACTACGAAAGCACCTCACTGAGTACCGGCAAACCGGCGACTGGCTTAGGAGAAGCTTTGTCATCGGTTTTGGATCTCAACTGCCTTTCTCTGTCCTTTTCTTTGTGCTTTTTACGTACTCTGGTAGTCAGACTGCTGCTATCCGATGACATTTCTGGGTAGTTAAATCTGTTTCCAAAATACTCTGATGCAAAAATATACAGACGCTTAATAGTGCGTTGGTTAAATCTAGCACAAAACAGACAGCCAGGCACGTTGTGATCAGGGCCTAGGCAAGGAATACAGTATAAATGGAAATCCTTATGAGGTATTTGCTTCCCACAAGTAATACAATTATTAACTTTTCTGACATTGGTAAAAAACAAGACAAAAAATTTCCCCACCGGGGTACTTAGCTTTAGTGAAGACTTCGGATCTGAAACTCAAACTCGAACATTTCAGTAGTTGGCCGACCGGCACTTGCAAAATGCTTCTGCTTCGGGCACCGCACGCCAAGAAAGACTAAAGAAAATGGCGTTGGCTGCATGTTTTATACCCCTGATGACCTGAAGTCATGGAAGAGAAGACAGCAACCGACGCAGGACCCAAGACTTTGAAATTCAGGCCGACTGAGGGAAACCTGCCAGCAGATTACCCAAATGTAATGACTGCAACAGTGAAACGAAGAACATCAAGGCTTGGTCATCTGAAAGGGTACTTTTAACTGTAGAATCTTACTTGATATATTTTCTTTTCTTACCAATGTATAACTGACATCGTCTTTTTACCCACTTTCTTTTACCTGGAGTGTTTTTATTAATTTCTTTTTATATTACTATGCTCAGCATACATGATATAACCGGTTTTGTGCATTATGCTAGATGTATTGTATTTGTATAACTTTATGTTGGAGCTTTTCGCCTCGGGCTTCCGCTCAAAACGGACCTGGTCCAGTCAGAATTTCCCGGTTAACAAATGTAAAATAAATAAATTTATTCCACTCATCAGGGAATGTCAAGAAGCAGGCGTGAGTTTCAAACTGCTGTATCCAGCTATCTTCAGAATATTCTTCCTTAGAGGGACAAAATAATTTTTTGATCCAGAACAAGCTAGAGATGAAATGCAAAAGTCTGTCCAACAAAAAGGGAGCTGTGAAACAGGAGAATCTGCTTCTTCTTGTTCTGGTAAACAGCAGACAGACTATGCCAGTTAAACCTTTTCCTATGTTTCAACGGAAAATACTTGAGACACAGAGAAAAGCACAAGAGCTGACTAGAAGAACAGAGAGTACATTGGAGATGAAGCAGAGACTGGATTTCAGAGATGGAGATAAACAGGAATATTAACAGCAACTTGGAAACTGACAAAAATGAAGGATTACAAAGCATTAATTACATTGTGAGGCATGACAGAAGAAAACCTGGAAATACTGGACTTTTCTGACTAATAAACTTGCAGGGAACTCTAAAGCATATGCCCTGATTCATGTCACTAATGGTTGGAGGACACTTAGAAGAGGAAAAAGTTAACCAAGTAAAACAAACTGTTGTTCTTAACAGTAATATTTTTTTTAGTGTATAACAATCTGCATGCTATCATGTAAAGTTTTCTCAGTTATTTTCAAGTGTAATGGAGATACTAAAGTAAATAGGTGCCCTTTTTTCCCTTCTTTTCTCTTTCAACTTGCTCAATTTTAAGAAATATAAGCACTGCCATATAAAACAAAAAAAAAAGAGAAAAGTCTGGTCAAAAGAATATGATACAAGGAAATTGATATACCTTTTCTCATTCTTGGATTGTGGAATGACTGGATTAAGGACATTGACTTGACCTAGTAAGTTTTAACAGCAAGCAAATAAATAACACTGAATATACTGAATCTTTCCTCTAGTAAATAAATAAATGATTGTAGACCTCTGTATCTGGTTCTCATGTCTCCATGGGGGCAATGTGATGAAAAGCAATAAAAACAGAACACTCATCTCAATGGATTTCTTTCAATGGCTATGTGATGATGCTTTTTGAAAGCATTCAAGTGCTTTAACATTCTGCGAGAGCAATAAAGATGAGACAAAAACAAGCAGCACTTAGTTGAAGCACAGACTGTACCATGCATCTTAGCATGGATAACCCTCCTTTTAAGTTAACCCAAGTCCTTTTCAGTGTGGCTGTCAGTTTGGGACAATTGTTCCTAATTGGAAGGTAAAACTTCAGTATTTGAAGATGTACATAGTTGTGTGTGTGTTGGTATTAAGTTCATAGGTTTTAGGGGTGTATTTTGCTTTTTTTTTGTTTGAGGGCTTTCAATAATACAAAATAGTTTTCTATGATGTGACATAGGCTCAAATAGATATGACAAGAAACAACTGTATAAAAGATCAACCTGCCAACCACTAGTGTGTGCATGTAACACAAAAGCTGGATCTAGATGCTTACAAACACTATTACAAATAAAAGAGGGGAATAACAACTTTTTACCATAATGACATTTTCTAGATTATCTTTAAATGTTAATGGTCTCACAGATGTATACAAAAAAGAGAGTAGTGAACTATATTAAGAATGCAGAATGCAAGTAGCTAAGCTACAGGAGACACATCTGGAAAGAAATGAACATGCATATTTGATAGAATAAGGTTTTCCAGGATGGTTATTCAGCAGAATACCAGGGACTAAGGAAAAGAGGAGTACTTAATATTAACTGCAAGAGGAGCTCCAATAGTGACAGAAAAGGATACAAAAGGATAATAATGGTAGATTTGTAGTACTAAGGGGCTACTGACAAGGGAGGAGGATTACAAAGGCATGTATTTACAGTGTATATAAAAAAGTGTACACACCCCTGTTACAATGTCATTTTTTGTGATATAAAAAAATGAGACCACAATAAATCATTTCAAAACTTTTCCCACCTTTAATGTAACCTACAATCTGTACAATTCAATTGAAACACAAATCTGTTACGGGAAAAATACAAAAAATAAAAAACCTAAAATAAGCTGGTTGCATAACTGTGCACACCCTTAAACTAATACTTCGTTGAAGCACCTTCATGTGAGGCCTTACCCTTACCCTGAAGGGAATAAAACCAGCAGCAGCTTCCCCAAACAAGTGTTGATTATAAAGAGGGGCATCCATCAACCTAGCCATGAATTTATCAGGCTTCTTGGGAGAACGGAAACAGAGAATCAGGAGCTTTAGAGGCATTTGAAAATGCATCCAACAAAGCAGCCAAAACAGGAGGAAGAGCAGAAGGTTTTGGATATTCCATGTGCATCAACTCATAGTACCTCTTACAGATGTCAGAGACCTGAGCACAATCCCATTTTTGAAAACTCATCATCCTTGGAGATGTTGTACCCAAAAGAAAAGTCTCTGAAAGGAGTATCAGGGCTGTTAGATTCCCTTTCCTCAAAACCCATAGTCCAAAAGAAACAGAATGTGGGAAGAGTAAGCAAGGGATTGGTGATCAGAATCCAACTCCTCCTCAGAGGAATCCTCTTCCCTGGGTCTTTTAAGAGGAGTAGAGAACAAAAGAGAAGCTGAAACAGAGACCCCCCCCCTCCGAGGGGGTTTCAATGGATCTCTAAGAATAGGAGAAACTTTAGTTTTTTTTGTTTTTTTCTTTAATGGGAAATCTGCCCTGTAAATCTTAGACGGCTCTGACCCAGGACAGCATTCAATAACAGTAGTAGGGATTTCTTCCCAAACTAAAATCTGTGGAACACCTCTATGCCCCTCAGAAATAATCAATGGTGGGTCCCCCTGAATGTCTGAAAGGGTCTGCAAAGCCTCATCGAACATGCTGAAAGCCAGATCCCCACTGGCCTCCAACCCGGTCGCGGCAGAGGAATCCAACAAAAAACCTGGGCAAACCTCCAGATTCTCACTCACCTTGGCAGAAACATCCAGAGGAGGCTGGACAGTGGAAATTCCGGTCTTGGTTTCTTAACCCTCTTCTTCCTCAATGGTTGACCCTTGGGGTGGGAAGTTCCTTCCATAGTATCCTTAGCAAGAAGCTAAAGTTGCCGATTTTCCAGATAAAATGCAAGGAAAGAAAGCCTACTACTCAGTCTTCAGTATGAAAGCCTGACAGAACAGGTCATATGGTAGTGAGAGGCGCCTAGGCAAAATAAACACTGTTTGCGGCAGTCTTTGGGGAATCCATCTCCAGCACTGGCATTTACCCTTCCTGGAGGACATAAATCCCCAGAATCTAGCAACAGTCAAGAAAAAAACGAACCCCCAATGGGGCACTTATCTGCAACAGCACAGAAACCAGTGAACAGGACGTAGGCATTCAGACAGATTATCAAGAGATGAGTTCAGACTGGAGGCAAAAATGTTCCGAGGATGGTACATCTAGACATAACCTTTATATGCCCTATGCTACTCAAGGAGCACATCTGTGATGTACGGTGCATCTTAAAGCAACAGTAGGCTTTTGTATACTTGCCAGACATCAGGCTATCCAAGGCAGGGAATCCCAGATGTAAGGAATACTGCAACCAGTGAATGGAAGGCCATCAAGAGATCCTGTAGATGTACTAGAAATTTCAGAAATTATATGAAAGTCTGTACAAAGCAGAAAAATATGGTGGTAAAAATGGAAATGTTTATGGAAGAATTAAATATGCCAGAGTTAGAAGCAGATGTGGCTCAATTACTAACATTTAGGACAGGAAGTCACATTTCAATCCTAAACCATGATTATAAAGTGTTATGTCTATAATGGCTAAAAGAATGGCAAAGGTGATGCCAAAATTGATAGATATGGATCAATGTGGTTTTGTGGAGGGGAGGAAAACATTTGGCAACATTAAAAATAACACTGATGGTCCAGAGGAAAGCTGAATGTAAAAAAAAAGTCACTTTTGTTGGTTGGTCTTGCTGCAGAGAAAGCATAATCTACAAGTTTATGAGAAGGGCAATGGAAGCATTTGCATTTCTATTAAAAAGTGAAATCCTGTAAGGCTAACTTCGAGTCCAAATTGGCCACATCCACTAAGGACAATCATAAGGCCTTCTTCACATATGATAATCAAAGTCTGGGTCCTGCGTCGGTTGCTGTCTCATCTTCCATGATGTCAGGTATTCAGGGGTATAAAACATGCAGCTGACGCCATTACATCAGTTTTTTTTGCCCCAGATGTCAGGTGCCCCCCTAATGGGAAGCAATTAAAATATATCTATCTATATATATATATATATATATATATATATATATATATATATAGATATAGATATAGATATATATATATATATATATATATATATATACACACACACACACACACACACACACACACACACACACACACACACACACATACACACACAAGGATATACCTCCAACAAAAAAGCAAATACACCAAAAACTTTTTAAGAATAGTAAAGGAGCGTACAGGTATAGCCAAAAGAAGACAGGGGGCTGGAGGGAGGGTAACCAGGACTGCAACAGTGAATACACTCAAACATCGACATTTATGGTAAGTGTACACAACTGTACTATGTTCTTAGTGTTTCACTGTTGCAGTCATCATATTTGGGTAGATTTCCAAAGCTAAGGTTGGGAGGAGGAATTTAGATAGCATTAGGAGCAGCTATAAGGCCCTGCAAGACTGCAATGGCAAAGCCAGCTCTGGATTTAGAGAAAATTGGCAAATGGTAATGCTTTCTGAAGGTATGTACAGAACTCCAGGAAGCAGCTTCTAGGACGTCTCTGGTAGGGACACCCCCAAGAAAGGCTGTAGAGGTAGATGCAGCCCTGGTTGAATGGGGTCTAATCATAGGTTCATAGGTAGGTACTAGGCTATCTGCCCAAGGGCATTTATAAGCCTAGCCAGAGTGTGTCGGCCTTCGCCACCCCATTGATTAATTAACTGAGCCTCTGTCAAGCATAGCCAATGAAGTGATCCCAGGGGTGTATTTTCTGTTACCCACCCACTCGTCAAGGTTTCTCTTGAAGAGTGTTAGTGACAGGCTCTGCCTAATGTTGATAGGAATTTTGTTCCAAAGCATGGGGAGTCTCTGTGACAGGAATCTATCCCTCCAGCATGTTCTATTTATTGTTGTGGTGAGGTTTAGCTCACTAGAGCGCGTGGCTCGCTGTGACTTGGATTTCTTTAGGTGGAGCATGTCCATCAAATCTGAGTTGGACATGGCTTTGTAAGTCAGGCAGAGATCACCTCTGAGTAAGCGATACATCACTTGAGTACAGCCGGAGGTTTTTCAGTCAGTCTGCATAGGACATATGTTTGAGGCCAGTAATCCTCTTGGTGAGGTACTTTTTTGGTCTTTCCAGCTGTTGGAAATGTCTTGTAAGGTACATCCCAAATGGGGGATTCTACTCTATGATGGGTCTGATGAGTGACGAGTATAGGGGCACTATAGCCTCTTTATTTCTAGATGCGAACCCTTTAGTAATTAGATGGGCCACATAGAAGGATTTCCTAACTACTTTGACAATATGATTGTCAAAGGAGAGATTACTATCTACCTGGGTCCCCAGATCTCTTATTACCTCTTCTGTATTAAGGGGGCTGCCACCTATGTGGTAATTTGTGGGCGTTTTGTTTTTCCCAAATGAGATGACTATGCATTTTTTGGCATTTAGCTTGGGGCCATGACTGACACCAGGTGTCCGACTCAGTAAGGCCTTTTTGGAGGATGTCCGTATCAGCCGGAGAGTCAGTTATGACTCCCAGTTTGCAGTCATCGGCGAACTTGGTTAGTCATAGTCCTACTGTGTTTGCCTGTACTTCTGAGAAATATATGTCGAACAGTAGGGGTCCCAGGACCAAGCCTTGCGGGACACCACTTGCAACTGGTTTAGAGTCAGACCTGGAGCCTGCTATTCTTACCGCATGAGTTCGGTCTATAAGCCAGTTGGAAACTCATCTTGTGACGTAGGGGTTTAAGTTCAGGCTGGTGAGTTTGTCTATAATACCAGAGTGAGTAATGGTGTTGAATGCCTCTTATTTAAGACAGAGGTGGTAATCCCCTGTGGGATAGGTTTTCCATGGTGCTTATAGCAGAAATGAATGCAATGGCCTATCCATTTAGAAATGGTTTGCTTTGAAATAGCCTTCCCCTCTGCCCCTGCAGCAAATGCCACCAGCAGTTGTTCAGATTTCCTTTGAGGTTTAGTCCTGTCCAAGTAAATTTTAAGTTGTATGTGCAGATCTAAGGAGTGCAGTATCCGTTCCCCTTTATTCTGTGGATTAGAAAAGAAGGTTGGCAAATGAATGGATTGATTAAGAGCCACACTGGATACCACCTTGGGCATGAAGGAGGGATTGGTCCTGAGGGACACCCTGTCCACATGAAAAATGATGAAAGGCTCCACTGCCATTAGGTTCTGTAATTCAGATACCCTTTCTTGCTGAAGTGATTGCTAAAAGGAAAGCTGTTTTCCAAGAAAGGAATTTTAACTCTGCACTTGCAGCTGGCTCAAAAGGAGGCAGAGTGAGTTCTTCCAATACAAAGTTAAGGTCCCAGGCAGGAGTTGGGGCTCATCTGGGTGGTCTTAAGTTTTTGGCCCCTCTGAGAAACTGCTTGAGCAGTGGGTGAGAAAACAGGGGTGGTTATGTGTTGTAATGAGTTGAAATGGCTGAGGCGTGAATTCTGATGGAGGAAAAGGAAAGGCCCTTGTGAAGCATCTCAGTTAAGTATTGAATAACCTGAGGTAAATCTGGCGCTGCTGTGGCCACCCCTTGAGTTTGGTTCCAAGCACAAAAATCTTTTTTCCATTTTTCAGCATAAGATTTTCTAGTACTAGGACTCCTTGCCTCCAAAATGACATCCAACACTTTTTTACTGAGGGATGGTAATGGGGACATTAGGTAATTAGCCAGGCTGCCAGGTTCAGTGTTTGAAGCTGGGGGCACAGAATCTGGCTCCTCTGCTGTGACAGCAGGGTAATGGTCTGAGTCAGGTGCCATGGGGCTAGCTGTGACACTGCACAAGAGGGGGTACCCAGTGTTGGCGTGGCCAGTCTGGTGCAATCAGTATTATCCTTGGTTTGTCCTGTTTGATCTTTAGTAGTACTTTGGAGGAGAGGAGAGGCAGAGGAGGAAAGGCATAAACTGATTTCCAGCTGAAGGACAGAGCATCCACTTTCCAAGCTTATTTGTGGAGAGTCCTTGTGTAGAATTTGTCCAATTAGTAGTTCTGGGGGGAGGCAAACAGGTCTATCTATATCTGGGCTCCCCACTTGTTTATCAACATGTTGAAAGTCTTTGGTTCCAGTTTCCACTCATGTGGGTCCATTAGATTTCTGCTTAGTTCATCTGCCAATGTATTTAGTTTTCCTGGCAGGAATTGAGCCTGTAGATGCACTTGGTAGCTCAAGGCTGTGTTCCACAGAGCCATGGCTAGTCTGCAGAGGGAGTAAGAATGGGTACCCCCTGCTTGTTTATGTATCACATAACAGTGGTATTGTCCGTCTTTACCATTAACTGTCCTGGAAGAATGTGGTCCTTGTTAGCTGTACAGAATGCTCTGACAGCCTTCATTTCTTTTTGATTGATTTGCAAGTGCATCTGACTTGGGTTCCATTTGCCCTGAATGCACCTCCCTGCCAGGTGAGCCCCCCCATGCACTGTCTAATGCGTCTGTTGTTAGGGTTTGGGCAGCAGGGGGTAGAGTGAATGGCAGTCCCTTGTTTTAGTGGCAGGCCTCTGCCTACCAAAGGAATTCTAACCGTAGGCAAGGTATGATAGGAATCATTGCTTCTAGATCCTGAGAATGTTGACACCATAGGCTTTCCAGATACCATTGTAGTTTCCTCACATGCAATCTTGCATATGGAATTAGAAGAAAGCACAAGGCCATGAACCCCAAGGCTTGCAGTATATGCCTTGCAGATAGCTGGGTTTTTGTGGCCACTAGTCTGAAGTAAGTTGTCAAATGAATGTTTCCCTGGCATAAGGAAAGCCATCTGGGAAGTTGTGTTCAAGCTTGCTCCCAGGAATATAATTTGTTGACAGGACACCAGCTGTGATTTCATTTCGTTTATGGTGTACCCCAGACAAGTTAGCACCTTTTGTACAAATGCCAGATGATTCAAAAGCATGTCCTGGCTTTCTGCCTGAATTAGACAATCGTCCAGGTATGGGTATATTTGAATATTTCTTTGCCTGAAAAATGCAATGACTGGAGCTAGGCACTTTGTGAATACCCTGGGTGCAGTAGATAAGCCAAAGGGCAGTACAGAGAACTGATAGTGCATGCAGCCTGCTTTGAAGCATAGGTATCTTCTGCAAGATTCCCTGATTGGGATGTGCAGGTAGGCTTCCATTAAATCTAGTGTTGCCAAACAGGCATCTTGGCCTATCATGGGAAGCAACTGGTGAAGAGTTAGCATCTTGAATTTTGGAATCACCAAAAAGGTGTTTAGGATAGAAAGGTCTAAGATAGGGTGCCATGAGTTGTCTTTTCTGGGTACCAGGAAACGTCTTGAGTAGAAACCTTGTCCTTTTTCCTCTTCTGATACAGTCTGAATAGCCTCTAATCTTAAAAGAGCTTGCTTTTGGGCCTCTGCCCACTGATTTGGGGTTAGATCTGGCCAACTGTTTGGGGTAGGCAACGTGTGGAAGTGAAATCTGTATCCTTGGGAAACTATGTTTAGAACCCATTTGTCCTGGGTAATGAGTTCCCAGTTTTTTGCTTGCAGAGCAATCTTTCCCACCTAAAAGGAGCAGTCAGTTGAGAAGTGCTTGGAAGATTTAAAGTTAAGTCATTGAGACAGTTTACCATAGGGGGGAGTCTTACTACTCCCTGATATGGAAGTGGGAGCCCCCCACTGCTTAGTCCTGTGCGTACCCTGGGACTGAAGCCTGGTTGTTCTGCTGGTTCTGGGTTTGGACTGAGAAGGCCTGGAATAGGCAGGAAAGGACCAATTATTTGAGGGCCAATGCCTACTAAATCTTGGAGGCTGCACTTGTAAGAAATCTTTAACAGTTTGCATAGATTTAGCTTTTTCCTCCATCGTTTTAAGAACTTCTTCTGCTTTGTTGCCAAACAGGCAGTCCTGATTTAAGGGAGTATCCAGCAATTTAGTTTTAACATGATCTGGCAAAAATTGCTCAATTAGCCAAGCATGCCTTCTAATTACAGACCCGGTGACAGCAGCCCTGCAAGATGCCTCTATAGTGAATCAAAACCACATTGCAAAGTATGTTTTCCAACCTGTTCAGCAGAATGCATTAAATCCTATAAATCCTTATTTTCAGTACAATCAGGAATCAACATCACTTTCTGTTTAAGCAATCCAATAATATGCTGCTGATACTTTAACATATGAAACTGGCAATTTAAGGCCCTGATGGCCAAGGTTGCAAAGGTGTATACCTTCTTACCTCATCTATCCACGGCTCTGGGATCTCTATCAAAGGGGGTAGGATTTTTGGCAGTAGTAGCCTTAATGCCCTTGGGTCTCTGTGAAATGGTCTCAGGATTCGCAGTAGGATTTTTAAAAAGAAACTTGTGCTTATCAGGGACCCTGTAATATCTATCCGGTTTTCTGGGAGCAGGAGGTAAAGAGTCAGGGGCCAAGCTAGATTTCGAAAAGGCATCATCAACAATATCCAGTACAGGAGAGATAGATAAAGGCCTGTGTTGGGGCAGGAGTAAGAAATCTCTAAGCCTCTTTTTAGAATCTGAGTAATCCTGGCTTTCCCAGTGAAAATGCTCCCCAAGAGTATGCAAGGTTTTACCAAAAGAAACATCCTCTGGGGGAGAAGTAGAGGGAATAGAGTCCTCTGCATCAGATTCCTCATAGGTGGATAAGAGTAAATCCTGGTCATCAGAGGAAACAGAAATTTCAGAATCCTGGTCAGAAGTGTCAAGCAAATTCAGTCCTAGGTCTCTTAGAAGGGGAAGGTTGGCTTTCCCTGATTAAAGTAATAAGATCTTCAGCCATTCTTATAATTTGTTTTTTAGGCATAGAGGCCTGACCATGCAGTCTGGTTGTCAGTTTCCTAGGCATGGTTCAAGTTTTAGGCCTTGAAGAAGAAGATGGTGTCAGTTTAATATGCAAGTCAGTAGGCCTGAATATACCCTCAGAAGCCGGTGCCTGCACAGCGGCTCTGGACCCATCCAAGATAGAGAAATCCGCAGGTTCCACAGTTGAAGCATCTCACAGCATACCGGACTCCGAATGGGTCTCAGTAGAGGCCTGCGAATCTGAAGCAGAGGGTATGCAAAAGAACCTCACTGAGTACGAGTGAACTGGTGACTAGCTTAGGAGAAGTGTTGTCGACAGCTTTGGACCTAGGCAGCCTGTCTATGTCTTTATCTTTGCGTTTTTTTGGAATGTCAGTAGTAGGGTGGCTTACCGAAGATATATCTGGATAATTGAACAGAGCACCAAAATATTTAGAAGTGAAAATATACAGACGACAAATAGTTTGTGGTTTAAATAAGGCACAAAACAGACAGCGAGGTACATCGTGGTCAGGGCCTAGGCACGGAATATAGTACGAATGAAAATCTTTATGAGGTATTTGCTTTCCACAAGAAATACAATTATTGACTTTTACTGACATCCGTTTAGAGCAAGAAAAAGTTTCCCCAATGGGGTACTTAGCTTTAGTTGAAAACTTCGGTTCTGAAGTTCGAAAACGAAAATTTCAGAAGTCGGCCGACTGGCACTTGTGAACTGCTTCTGCTTCAGATGCCGCACGGCAAGAAAGACTGATGTAATGGTGTCAGCTGCATGCTTTAGACCCCTGACCACCTGACGTCATGGAAGTTGAGACAGCAACCGATGCAGGACCCAAGACTATGATAATCAGGCCGAATGAGAGCTACTCCAAGCAAATAACCCAAATGTGATAACTGCAACAGTGAAACACGAAGAACATCAGGTGCTGACTGTAGGAATATGAGTGAAATTCTTCGCTAGGCTTACAAGGGCCTCCAGGCAAACAGCCTAGTATCATCCTATGAACCTAAGAATGAGATTTTGGGGGTAGAATCCGCAATATTCTTCTCTGTCAGTGCCCTGACATCCCTCTTATTCCTCCTCCTCATGGGTCATCTTTCTTTAACTAAGGAAGAAAAGGGGTCTGGTTGGGCAGGAAGCATGGACTGTGTACTTTCAGCAAGCCCTGGGCCACTCTGAACCAGACCTCTTGGCCTCCCCAAAAACAGGGCGTGAGGAGGACCACCTAAATTATTTTTGAGGGAGTCTGTCTAGGTAATACAGGCATGAAAAATCTTGCTTTCTGTTTCTTCTCAAGGGGACTGTCTACTTGCAATGATATAGGGTCTGGATCTGCATACTAAAACCCTCAGCCTCTTCAGAAATACTTTGTGGAGTCTACTCACCAATGCTAACAGCTCTGGGATCCTCTTGGTTTCGTATAGGCCATGCATCTGAAGAAAGCTCTTGTGAGCTGTTAATTCACATGGATGTGCTCAGGTCTCTGGCCATGATGGCTTCTGAAGGGGCATCACCAGAGGATTGAAGAGAAGAGGAAAACAGCCAGTCCTAGGGATACAACTGCCTCATCAGTCTAAGTAATTTTGGACTGATCAGGTAGTAGAACTCAGAGTAGCATTTTCCACTTCCCTCCTCACTTTGTCCCTCCACTTCATTTGAAGGTGGTGGACAGACCAGTCAATAACATGGCTGAGTGTGCCAAGATCTCAAAAAGTGTTTACAGTCTAGCTACAACTCCATAGTGTGTAGCCAACTTCTGACAGTCTTTGGCACAAACCTTTGACAAATCTACCAGTTCTTAATAAAAAAAAAACAGCTAGTATAATAGTCTCTTCTCTAAGAGATTCATCTACCACACCTGTACTTACTTTATTCTTGCTAGACATGTGAAATGCAGTAAGAGGAAACTTTCAAGGTAAGAAAGAAAAAAAAAATTAAGAAAAAAAATAAATCTTGAATGGAGTATTTATTTGCCTGAGTTTGGTGAATTTGCACAGACACAAAGGACTCATAAGTACCCATAGGACTAATATAGCAATAACCCACGCCTGGGTGTGGGTAATGCTGGATTTACCCACGGTTGGCGTGGTTTGGTCCCGAGGCGAGCCAAACAAAGCCAACCGTGGGTAAATGCAGCATTACCCACACCAAGAAGTGGGTTATTGCTATTATACCATGACATTATTTAAGAAAAGAAACTATTACTTTTCTTAAATAATGGCATAGTATAATGCCTGTTTACTGCCCTTCCACAGATGTCTGGCATCCGCAGTACATCAGAGCTGTGGGCAAAAGCAACGCAGAAAGCAAGATCTCCGTTGCTTTTTTTTACTGTTTTCGCTATGTTAAATGGGTTTAACATAGCAAGACAGTTTTAAAATAAGCAACGGAGATGTCCGTTGCTTATTTTAAAACTGTCTCGCTATGTTAAACCCATTTAACATAGCGAAAAAAAACAACGGAGATCTTGCTTTCTCCGTTAACTTTTAAAACCTGTCTGCTATGTTAAATGGGTTTAGCATAGCGAGACAGTGTTTTAAAATAAGCAACGGAGATCTCCATTGCTTATTTTAAAGCTGTCTCGCTATGTTAAACCCATTTAACATAGCGAGACAGTGTTTTAAAAGTAGAGTTATACTAATGGAAAAAAGTCCGGGCGACCGGACCTTTTTCCATTAGTATAACTCGATTTATAATGTGCACGCTGGCCAATCAGCGTGCACGTTTTGGGGGGGGGGTCATGGTATAATAAGTAACACTGAATAACAAGACTTCTAAAAATGCATACGATAGTAAAAAAAAAATCCTGAAGATGGCAGATGCCTATGTCTCCCTTTTTTATTACCACATTGGTGGTATTCCGGGGAGGCCATATGCTGTGACAGGGGAAGGCTACTCAGTTCTTGTAGACTGTCCAGACAGGACACCCAGACCTGAAGTCCCAGATGCAAGATATAAGTGCAACAATGATCTAATGAAGAACATAAAGCAGTTAAACATCTCTTAGTTCATTACAGTCATGTTACACAGTGCTCTCCCTTTCACAGAAACATTGCACAATGCTTTCACCAATTATGAACTAAACATCACCTTATTATCAGAAGTAAGTCATTTCCTTCCTTCAAAACATAATTTTGATATGTGCATTAAAAATTAAGATTAGTGTGCTTGCAACTTATGCAATAAAAAGAAATAATAAAACGTAACATAGGAAAATACACTGCAACTTTGAAAGCCAATATCATACATTACACACCATGCCAAAAGACCTGTAAGGGACTGTATAAAACTGTGACCACTGCAGTTATCCTCATCCATCTCAGTAAGAAGTGCCAAAGGATGGCGCTTACAAAGCAAAGTAACATTTACCTGAGAAATTTAGGCTCACACTTGGAATCCCCAACAGCTGCAGGGTGGAATGGCAACCAGCATGAGGACACCAAAACCATGCCATCCATTTAAGACTAGCAGAATGACATGAAGGGTCAAATAAATCAGAACTCTAAGTGATGTATGACTATACCAGTAACCAGTGCAACTTGCACAAGATAATATGGTAGCACAAAAAATCCCCAGCAGTAACCAAGTTCATTTGGGCATATTATCTTCACTCTTCCTTCTTTTTGGCCTCCTCTAAAAAATTTTCAAGCTTTTTCAACTATTTTAAACAAACATGGTTCTAAGGTATTCTTCCTAGTGACATTTATTGCTTAACTGAATTTTAGGAAAATATCCCAAATTGTAACAGTACTATTATTTTCTCAAATAAACCATATTAACTGGTAGTCGAGTGCCACGTGCCTGCCATATCTATACTGAAGTTTAGCTGGCAAACTAACTTTTTCAAGCATAATACAGTTTGAAAAATATTGAGTTGTAATCGGTTTAGGGAGTAAGAAAAGAAAATACTTAGCTGTCATAGCTTTATCAATTCAGATACAACTGCAGACAGTGAACAACTGTGCATAACAGAATGAGAATTGTATCACGTGACAACAAATGTTGAAAACAAGAGACACTGCTTTTGCAAAAGCCTGTGTACACTGCAATGAAAGCTGACAAAAGTGTCATCTTGAAAACACAGACCAATGTAAAGCAAGTGAAGAAGTATGACAGCCTAAGGGTTACTGCCTGATGATGCAACAGTTTTACATGAAGATGATCAGAACTTTTGCAGCAACAGATATATATTTCAGCATGAAGATTAGCATAAGACTGAACCAGACATTTTGAGAAGACTAAAAAAAATCTTAAACATATGACACACAATAACTAAAGACAGATGATTCAGGGTAAAATGCTTCTTGCGGAGTCGACTTAAAATTGAAAGTGAACCTTCAAAGTTAAATTTACTTGTACAAAACTCCATTTATCACTTACTTGTTACTCTTGAAGTCCAGTATTAGAAGACCAACCTGTTCATCAGGTTTGGGCTCTTTGTTCAGGGCACAGTAATCTTCATTTTTTTCCTAGAATAGATTAATTAATATATTGCTATACTTACACAGCACAACAGAAAACAGTGATATACTAAGAAAACAAAACTGTGAAGAAACTGTAAAACCATACCTAGAAAGCACTGCTACATTACATCTCAACAGTATTCAAAATGCAGTTTCAATAAATTTCAGCAGTATGAACATCAAAGCTGTAAGATAAGTATTTGTACTGTAATTTCCTTTTTTGTTTGTTCCAGTATAGTCAACAAAAAGTAATACACATTAGCCATAGTGTAGTACTAGTGCTGGACACGCATCAACCTTTAAATTGTTGGAAAACTAGAGTTTTAAGCAACAGCAGCTCTTGGGATGGACGTTGTCCCATGTTTCATCAATAAAACTCCAGCAGAACCACGAACCAAAAACAGAAAACAAGCTAGCCTGGAAGTGTTCTGGGTGAAAGCGCTTAACTTGTATCGTGGTTGTATTGTATTTTTGGATTAAAATGCTTCTGCTGTACCACTACCATAAATACCAAGGACTACCGCTGGTGGCTGGTTAGGGTCAAATGCATTAAAAATGATGGCACTGTTGTGAGTAGTTAACACCTTTATTAAAATTATCATAGGATCATAGATTAGTACTAGGCTAACTGCCCTTCTGGGTCATTTTAAGCCAAGCCAATTACCCCATGTGAGAATCAAACCCTGTACCTTTTGTCTGTAAGGTAAACACCGTAACCATTATGCCAACCTCCCTCACAAAACACAGGCACACATACATTCACAGAAATAACAAATCATATTAATATCTCATATTTGCATTATACATTACATGTTCGACTTAACAATTATTCATTCCAGCATTATATAAACTGCTCAGTTCCTGCCTTGCCTTAAACCTTACTCCACCTTTTGATTACACTTCATGTATTGTTCTCACAAACTCCATTTATTTTTATATAATTCACTCCTTCCATTTTATAAGGATCCCATTTCTAGATGTTTTATCGCCTTTACAATATTCAATGCCTCAATTATATTTTGTTTAGATTTTGATTTCCATTTTCTAATAATTGCTTTTTGGCAGGCAATAGCATTAAACTTCAGTGAGGACTGATTCAACTAAATATGCAATCAGATCATATGCCCCAGTAGAAAAAGATCATGTCCTTAATTAACAGCCATATGCTCCCCTCAACATTTCTGACAGAGTATTTTGTAGGGAATTTTTAAAATATATCAACGCATTATACAACCAAAATAAAAAAACACTTTTCTATCACACCGCCAGCATTTATCTGCAGGAGGAAAACAAAGTCTGCTTTGTGTATAAAAATAACCATGCAAACACTTCCAAGCAAAATCCTAAATCTTCTGGACTCTGTCACATACTTGGAAGCCATACAGATGTCCTTCAATTGCTCCTTTGTAAACTGCCTTTCCAGTTTCTCTTCAGAATCTTTTCTAACCTCCTGTGACCAAGTCTCATACTTATCATGGAATATTTTATATGCCCTACTAAATTAACCACTTTATAACAGCAGCTCAGTTCTAGACTTTACTAAAAACTCTACAAGAGCAGGTCTTTCACTTAGACCGCTCCTATCCAATTCTCTTTGTCTGTACACCAATATCAATTCTGCTAGGAAGGCAAACTCTAGCCTGCTTGGCCGCATCCCACTCTATTACCCTTACCTTTCTAGTTATTTGCTCCCAATACTTTGGATACTTTGTCAGTTTAAAATTCCAGCCCCCCTTACTATTTTCTATTTCTTCTTCCTGTGTTGTCTAAGTTCTTGGAATACTTTCTCAGACTAAAACAATATTCCGTATGGTTAACGATCTGCATTCCAAATCCCATTTCCTCTGCATTTCTCAAACTTTCCTCCTTTCCACTTTGATTTATAACCTTCATCTTACCCTGTGTATTACAAGCCTTAACTGTTATGTTTAAACTATTCATTCAAATCAAGCAATTCTACACCACCTTGCTCTATGCGGAAGATCAACCTATCATACTTAACTCTCGCCTTCTTCCCCTAGAAAATAAATTCCTTTTTTTTTTTTTTAATTATTGTCCACAACTATTCCTCTGCTTAATAAAAATATAAAACATTTTCACTGCTTATATCTTACTAACCAAGTCCATAATCAATAGCATCCAGTTTCTCTGTTGTTATATTTTTTTTAAGCCTCTTCACACACATACTTTAGCTGCCATAACAGAATCCACTGTAATCCTTACACCTAAATATTTCACCTTATTATGTCCCCGTAAATACTGCTTAACGAATTTCCACTACATTGAAATGTCCTTTTCTGGATTAATCAACTACAAAAAAATAATATCATCTGCAAATAAGGTTAACATTTCTTGATTACCATAAACTATAGCCTTCAATTTGAGTCAAGTATTTCCTTTTACAAAGTCTAAACATATAGAACAAATAAAAAGCAAACATGTCACCCTTGTCTGGTTCCTTGGATCAAACAAATTTTGTTAGAATAAAAGGGTTGATTAGAAAGGGATGTTTTCTCTATTAGGGAATAGAAATGCTTCCACTGCCCTACTCATAAAATCCCATCTGACTTTACTGAATGATTTCTTTACATAAAGACCCACCAACTGGAGAATTTTTTTATATTCTGCTTGGAACATCACTTTTCTATCAATGTTGTCAAAGGTTTGCCTCCCTTCCACAAAATCACAGTGATCCACATACATCAGTTAGCACTTCATGTCTACATTGACAAAACATTTAATCATAATGTAAAACTGAAATGGGTCTATACGACACACAGTCTGAAGGGTCTTTTCCATCCTTGGGTAGTACAGCCACAGCGGCTTTCTTCCAAGATACTGGTAGTCCCACCAATTTTAAACCTTTCATACATCACTTTTCCCTCCTAATTTCCAAACCTCTACAGAAATACAGTCTGTTCCTGCATACTTCCCTGTTTATTGATTATACATAACCGTTTTCATCTAGTCTCTTCCAACTTTAGCTATTAATTGTTGAGCCTCATCTTCCTTTGTCCTTGGCATAATTAAGTCTTCCACAAATACTTCCATTTGCGCTTTTTATTGGTTTCCACATTCCTCTGCTTTATACAAATTTCATGAAATTTCTGAAAATAACTCCAAGTTCTCTGGTTATTTTTGCTTGGCACATGCTCCCCAATTTTGGAAGCAACCCTTTGCACTTTCTTGCCTTAGTCATTGACCAAAAGATTTTGTGCTCTGGAGTTAATCAAAATAGTTTCTAAACAGCAACCTTTCTAAACTTGTGCATATTACTTAAAAACGTCCTTATTTTCCATAAAACATTCTGCAGTAGGTCCTCTTTTTCTGTCAGATACCCCTTATTCTACAACACTAACTCCTCTCAGCTTCTCCTAATAATTCTTATTACTTCTTTCTCATCTCTCTCTTTCTTATTTCTACCATAGTTTTAAACTCCATTTTCAGTTTAGCCCAGTTACAACCCTTCTGAAGAAATCTCTACATTCCTTAATAAATCTCAAATCATTTCCACTACCCATTCCACAAAGTCTACTCTTTAATGGGTAAGTAGGAAAGTGCCAGTGTCTCACTTTCAATTCTTTACCTTATATCTTTAGCTTAGTTTTATCAGTGCATTATCTGAAATAGTTATTGAATATGTGTCAAAGTTTTTCAACTAAATATATGTGCTTGTGTGAAATATATTCTATCCAGTCTAACCCAGTTACTGTGCCTTGCCAAATAGCATGTAAATTATTTTTTCCTACTACTGATTTCACATCTTCCATACCAAACATTTTCATATTTCTTCAGACATCTACCCTCTTTTGTTATACTGTCTCTTCTAAGTCCTCCTGACAACATCCTCACTATTGCAAATAAAGTTTCACTTATCTATCTTTGCTAAAAGCAGATTTCTCAAATAAATGTAACCTTCATAACAGCATTTTTGGTGGAATATAAATACATACCAGTTTAATCCTCCACCCTTGCCAACAGCCGCTTACAATTAAAAATCTACCATTGTCTTTTTCCTCTCTTCTATCACTACTTAAGCCTATCAAGTAATGTTATTACACTCCCTTTCAGTTATCTCAGATATTCTGCTCAATGTCCATCCTGAAATCTTTTATTTTGGTCAATTTAAATAAAAATGAGCATGTGAATTTATATCTCCGACAACACTGATATTGCACCCTGCATTTCTTAATATAATTAAAATACTTTTGTCTACAGATGTAATACCACCTAGATTCTATGATAATATGGACAGAGTAGCCATTCTGTTAGACTATTTGGCAGGCTGATCTTTTGAGCAGTTGCTTCTTCTCATCTCCATTTACACCTATGTCACATTTTAAGATGGTCTGGGTCAATGAAAACGCACAAAAATTCAAATACATTGCCAGAACCCTCTCACCCTCTTAACTTGAACAAATGTACAAAAATATGTAAATTTTCAACAAACAAAGTTTACATCTCCAGAGAGCAGCAGCTCTCCCACAAGCACTACCTAATCAAAATGGTTTACCCATGTTAATGTGGATGCTACAGCCTGCAATCCCACTTATATCAACTGCTATTTGTTTGTTCATTCTCTCTCTCTAGTTCCCTCCCAGATATCAAAATCTGTGTGCATGGTTTCAACATGGACTTTTAGCCCCACGAAAAAGTACAGAGACTACCTTTGAATAAACTAAATTATCTACTAATCTATTAAATGCATGAAAGTATTAAGACTATTGGGAAGGCTATTACTATTTATAGACTTCCCAGAGTTTCAAACGTTTTCACCGAACAGCTTGCCACTATAACTTTAAACGTTAATTTATCTCAGCAAAGAATACACCAGACTCTCATGATTAATTGGCTGCACCTGCAGACAGCTCCTCTCTAAGTAATAGTTGTTAGTATTTAGAAACAAAAAAACAGCTAACAACTTTGTAGATGCACAAAAGAATCCTTGTAAATTTCACTCAGAACACAATGTACAGCCGGAAAGTCCAGCTGCCAGCACATGCAGGCTTCCTGTGCCCTTTGACAACATCTGACAGAAAAAAGATAACTTTGCAGATGCAAGAAAGCTGTCATTTCCATGCCTATCATCATTTTGTCTTATTTATCAAATTATTTGCGTAAAACAAAAACCCTTGTCTACAGCTTAAACCAAGGAGATTAATCAAGACATTCATCCTTTTTATGTACAGTTATTTGTATTTTCTCTTCAGTGTCCTTCATCTAAACATTAATGATAAAGTGGGGTATATGCTTTACAGTTCACCCACATGTATAGCAAAGTCAATAAAATTACAGCCTTTCCTAAATACATTTTCTTGCAAAGCTGTATTTCACATCTTTTCCAATATCCAATAGGACTTGTGCTTATTTTCCCCATTTATTTAATAATTTTAGTGTTGCTGATCTTCTTCCTGATTATCTCCATCTCACAGTACCAGACTCTGTTTTAAGTCCAAGGTACTCTGCTTCTAGACAGCTTCTGTACTTTCTCTCTCTCTGAAGGGAGCTGGATGCAGCAGTTTGAATCTTACATCTGCCTCTTGACATTCCCTGTTTGCTGGGATAAACCTCATTTTCCACAAACACTACGTTGTCTTCAATTTTAACACTCTTCCATTCTGCCACAGTTTTGTCATGATCAACTAGTGGCCATGCCATTTACTTTACTGTCAAGTACACATGATTTATTTTTTCTTCCAAACTACTGGAAGTTATCTTATGCCCTGCCTTTTTCTGATGAAGAGCTACAAGATTCTTACCAGACAGTTCTTGCTTCTCCACGTCTGGCTGATTTTCTCTTAAGTTCTCCAAATTTGCTGGCATCCATGTGATGCAATTATTAGCCATTGACTGAAATTTGCCCAAAATGACGGTTTCAATGGCCTTTCTTTCTCAGTTTCTGTTTTCATACTGCGAGAGCTGAAATCAACACCTTGATCAGTGTGCAGCAATCTTGGAAGTACAATGATCTCTTTGTTGACCTGCTCTACTTCCCTGCAAACCTTGGCTGATCTGCATCATGTACGGGATTACTCAGTCTTGCTTGCAGAACTGTTTTTATTTCAAAGAATAATTCCATTCTGCAGTGCACTAATTCTTAAATAGTGTACCTTTTTGTGGAGAGAATAAAAAAAAAATGTAAGCAACCTTTTTTTCTTAAGATGACAGATGGAAACTGTCCTATCTTGCCTTGGGCATACAGAAATTTCACCTTTATTTTCAGTGTAATCTTTAAAAGAATCAGTATTTTCGCTACAACACTTGGGCTGGTTAAGTTATTCCACAGATTAACACACAAAAACAAAAAGCAACCAGTAAAAGCAAGCGCATAGACTACCTGTCACAACAAAAAATACATGTGCGAATATTTTTACAGCTTACTATAATGTCTAAGCTGACAAACTTAATGCATGTACATATTTAAAGGCACTAGGAAATAAAATTCTTTGAACTTGCTGTTTCTCTTGTACAATGCCTAGCTTGCTTAGGCATTTACAATTTTTAGTAAGCAAGCATATAAATAGGTAAACTTAAGAAAAAGACAGCAATAAAATCTGCATGGGTTCAGGAAAGAATATGTTTCTCTCACTGGTATTCTGGAAATTTAGTTCCTACATCATGTCTCTTCAAAAGATTCTGCTGATAATGTAGAAATTAAGTTCAACAGAAACCACATCAAAGGAAAATGAAGTGCTTTTTGTTTACTCTGCACTATAAATGAACAGTTGATCACTGCATTCTAAGAGGCAGTGCCCTGAAGAAATGGAAGATAGCAAATTGTGCTTTCTGTAAAATGAAACAAACAATGAAGCAACACACTGATTCTGCATAAAAACTTTTCTATAAGTGCGCCTGAACCACCGTAATCTGTTCTCTTAGACCTTCTCTACAAAAGAAGCTTTTTGGGCATCAGCTCTGATGTTCTAATTTCTTTGTCTGTCCCACAGACTGCATCTTACCACCCATCTCAAGCACATCTCCTTCATCTCCTCTAGCTACCTCAACTGTTCTGTCTTCACTGCCCAGATGTCTGTACCATACAACAGCACTGGTCGCACCACTGTTTTGTACTCCTTATTTTTCAGCTTCTTTGCCATTTCTTTGTCATACACCCCCACCCCCCCATACTCTGTGCCAACTGTCTGCAGTCTCTCTGGGTCTAGCTTTGACCTCCTCATTCAGACTTCCCTTTTTCTCAACCACCCCTTCCAAATACTTAAAGTTAACCACTCTTTTTCGCATGTTTAATCTGGTCAAAAACAGATTCACAAACAAAATGAAATGGCCCATGAGAAAGCTTTCACTTTATGTACTCTGCATTTGTGCAGAATTTAGCATAGCGCAGCAATCCTCCGTGACAGTGATCATCATTTAACATCTTACTACAAACGCTGAATATGTCAATTTAATCCGGTTAAAAAAGAAGAAGTTATGTACTCACCATAACATTCCATCTGAGTAGTTATACTTAATTTTTCTGCAACCTGTGGGTATACGGATCCATATCGGATCCGAGCCGGCAACATTTTTTCTAGCATCTGCTCCAAGCTCCTCCCACTACCTATAACACACCACCATCTCCCATCTTCCTTCAGATAGAGTTTGCTGCAACTATACATATTAGCAACTCAACTAAATAAACCTAACATGTTTATTCACATGAAAAGGTCAGGGGGACGGAGGGTGGGAAGGCTGCAGAAAAATGAAGTATAACTACTCAGATGGAACGTTATGGTGAGTACATAACTTCTTTATCTGAAGTAGTTAACTTCATTTTTATCTGCAACCTGTGGGACAGAGTCCCCAGCTACTCAACAAATCCTGGGAGACCCTCATGGAAGGATATTCCTGAGCACCGCAGAGCCAAAGGATGCTCTCCCTCTGGAAATCAGATCTAACTTGTAATGGGAGATGAAAGTATGAGAATTTGCCCAAGTTGCTGCTGTGCAAATGTCATCCAAAGGAACCTTAGACAAAAAAGCAGTGCAAGTCGCCATGGACCTGGTACAGTGAGCTGTAATCAGACCAGGAGGAGATAACCCCCTTGGCTTAGTAAATCTGTAGAATGCAAAGAGTGATCCATCTGGCTAAAGAAACCTTGGAAATGGCCTTGCCCAAACGAGGTTTGGAAAATGAGACAAATAATTAATCGGACTTAAGGAAGGATCGTGTTTATGAAGGTAGAAATAAAGTTGTCTATGAATATCTAACAAATGAAGCTTATATTCCCCTTTGTTATGAAAATTTGGGGAAAAAAACGGGTAGATTAATAGTTTGGTTTATGTTTGATTGAGATGCCACTTTGGGTAAAAATGAAGGATTTGTACGGACAGAGACCCTGTCCTTATGGAAGACCAAATAAGGAGGCATGGCAGACAAAGCCTGCAGCTCAGAGACCCTCCTAGCCAACGTAATAGCCACTAGGAAGGTGGTCTGATGCAGCAGGTTCCAAAGGAGGAGATACTAATGACTAGAGAACCAAAGTGAGATCCCAAGGAGGAACCGAATCTTTGATGGGAGGGCGCAGAAGGAAGGTGCCTTTTAAAAAGGCTTTACATAGCCTAGAAGAGGTGAGTGCAATCTTATTTTCACCTTCATGAAAATTAGAAATGGCTGCCAGCTGTACTTTCACCATGGAGGAGCTAACTCCTTGCTGAAAAGTACTAGGTAAGAATTCCAACACCGCTGGAACAGGGGCTGTAAAAGGATCCAGGTTTCTCCGAGAGGCCCAGATAGAGAAACGTCTCCATTTACTGTGATAGACCTTCCTAGTGGAATCTTTAAGAGAAGCCACTAGTATAGATTTTACAGGGGATGAAAGACTGGAAGTCCTGGAAATCAAGGGAACTGGAGCAGCCAAGCTGTTAGCTTTAGACTGTCCAGATTGGGAGGGTAAGCACCCGAAGGATGAGAGATTAGATCCGGGCAGGGATCCAAAACATGAGACCAAAGGAAGGGGAAAGTACAGTTGTGTACCTACCATAAATGTAGATGTTCGAGTGTATTCACTGTTGCAGTCATTACACTTGGGTTATCCTGCTGGCAGGCTAACCGCAATCGGCCTGAATTCCAAAGTCCTGGTCCGGCGTCGATTGCTGTCGCCTCTTCCCTGACGTCAGTGCGCCAGGGGTATATAAGATGCAGCCGACGCCATTTTCTTCAGTTTTTCTTGCCCCAGATGCTAGGTGCCCCCAAAAGGGTAGGCTAAAAATATTGCTTATAAAAAGCATGCACTAAAATAAACATTACCTTCATCTACAAGCAAATACACCACATAGGTTGTATAGTATTGACAAGTACAGATAAGTCCCAGCAAAGAAAAGGGGGGTGGTGGGTGGGTAACCTGGACTGCAACAGTGAATACACTCGAACATCTACATTTATTGTAGGTACACAACTGTACTATGTTCATCGTGTTTCACTGTTGCAGTCATTACACTTGGGTTGAATCCCAAAGCTGAGGTTGGGTGGTTGGGTCTAAATAGAATTAGGAGTGGCTATGAGGCCCTGCAGAACTGCAGTGGCAAAGCCTGCTCTGGATTTAGAGTAAAGAGGTAAGTGGTAGTGCTTAGTAAAAGTGTGCACTGAAGTCCAAGTCGCAGCCTCCAAAATATCATTGGTTGGTATTCCTCTGAGGTGGCTGCTGCCCTGGTCGAATGTGGTCTAATGCCCTTGGGTACTGATTTGCCATGGTATGAATAGCAGAAACAAATGCAGTGTCCTATCCATTTTGAAATAGTCTGCTTTGAGATAGCCTTTCCTTGTGATCCTGCAGCAAATGCTACTAAAAGTTGCTCAGTCTTTCTGAAAGCTTTAGTTTTGTCCAAGGAGAAGTGTAGCTGTCTGTGTATGTCCAAAGAATGCAGAAGTCTCTCCCCTTTATTCTGTGGGTTTGGGTAAAAAGTAGGCAAATGAATGGTTTGGTTAAGAGCCACATTGGACACTACCTTAGGCATAAATGTTGGGTTTGTCCTTAGAGAAACCCTGTCTGGATGGAAGATAATAAAAGGTTCCACAGCCATTAATGCCTGTAACTCTGAGACTCTTCTTGCTGAAGTTATTGCTAGGAGCAGAGCCGTTTTCCATAAGAATTTTATCTCAGCTGTATTGGCTGGCTCAAAAGGAGGCAGTGTGAGTTTTTCCAAGATAAAATTGAGGTCCCATGCAGGTATTGGTGCTCTCCTTGGAGGTCTTATGTTTTTGGCCCCTTTGAGGTACTGCCTAAGCAATGGATGTGAAAAAATAGGTTGATCCGTATTGTAATGAGCTGAAATGGCAGAGGCATGGATCTTAATTGATGAGAAGGATAGGCCTTTGTCCAGCATCTCAGTTAGGTATTGTAAAATTTGAGGGATACTTGGTACAAGCGTGTCAATTCCTTGTGCCTGGTTCAAAGCACAGAATTTTTCTGTATAAGATTTTCTGGTGCTGGACCTCCTGGCCTCCAAAATAACATCCATAACCACTTTAGAGAGAGGTGTATTCGGAATGGTGACAATATCTGCCATGCAGCTAGATTTAGGGTTCTGAGCTGGCTGTGCAGGATCTGATTGTTTTGTTGGGTCAGTAAATGGGGAATTTGAGGCAATGTCCAGGCTGGTCCTCGAGACGAGCTCCTTAGGATTGGGTACCAGTGCTGGCGTGGCCAATCCGAGGCAATCAGTATCATTTGTGGCTTCTCTTGTCTGACCTTGAGGAGTACCTTGGGGAGGAGAGGCAGTGGAGGAAAGGCATATACTGTAAGGTTGTTCCAGCTGAATGACAAAGCATCCACTCTCCATGCTTGTTTGTGATAAGTCCTTGTGCAGAATCTCTGTAGTTGGCAGTTGTGAGGGGAGGCAAATAGATCTATGTCTGGGCATCCCCATTTCCTTGTTATCATGAAGATTTGTGGATCTAGTTTCCACTCGTGAGGATCCATGAGGTTTCTACTTATTCGTCTGCCAGAGTTTTTTTTTTTCCTGGCAGGAATTGTGCTTGCAGGTGTACTTGGTACGTCAATGCTGTGTTCCACAAAATCATGGCTTGTCTGCAGAGGGGGTAAGAATGTGTACCTCCCTGCTTGTTTATGTACCACATGACTGTAGTATTGTCCATTTTTATCAGCAGCTATCCTGGATGAAGTAGGTCCTTGAAGGCTGTCAGGGCATTTTGTACAGCTAGCATCTCTTTCTGATTGATGTGAAGATGCCTTTGGCTTGTGGGCCATGTGCCCTGAATACATTTTCCTGCCATGTGGGCCACCCAGGCATAATCTGATGCATCTGTTGTTAGTGTTTGCCTGGCTGTGGGTAAAGTGAATGGCTGTCCCTTGTTGTGGTGACAGGCCTGTGCCCACCATCGAAACTCCTGTTGCAGGCAGGGAATGAGTGAAATTAATGATTCCAGGCTGTGGCAATGTTGAGTCCAAACACTTTTTAGATACCATTGTAGTTTACTCATATGCAGTCTTGCATATGAAATTAGCAGAATGCAGGATGCCATGAAGCCCAGAGCCTGCAGAATTTTTCTTGCAGATAACTGGGTCTTTGTTGCCATGTTTTCGAAGTAAGAAGTCAGTTGCCTTAGTTTGTCTGGCGTGAGATAAGCAATCCGGGCAGTTGTATTTAAGCTTGCACCCAGGAATATTATCTCTTGAGAGGGTACTAGTTTTGATTTCTTTTTGTTTACTGTGTACCCTAGGCAAATTAGTAATCTTTTTACAAACGTCAGATGCTTTAGTAGAATGTCTTTGGTGTCTGCTTGAATAAGGCAGTCGTCCAAGTAAGGATATATATTTGAATTCCTCTTTGTCTGCAAAGTGCAATTACTGGTGCCAGGCATTTTGTGAAGACTCTGGGCGCAGTAGATAAGCCAAAGGGCAGTGCAGAGAATTGGTAGTGCATTGAGCCAGCTATGAATCGGAGGTATCTTCTGCAAGACTGTCTGATTGGGACATGCAGGTATGCCTCTTTTGAGGTCCAAAGTTACAAGCCAAGCTTTCTTACCCAGCATGGGCAGAAGCTGCTGCAGAGTCAACATTTTGAATTTTGGAACGTCCAGAAAAGTATTTAGAACAGACAGGTCCAGAATTGGTCTCCAGGCTTTGTCCTTTCTTGGCACTAAGAAAAGTCTTGAGTAAAATCCTTGTCCCTGCCCTTGTTGTGGCACTGGCTGAATAGCCCTCATGTTCATGAGATAAAACTTGTTTTTGTGCCTCTTCCCATTGTGGCAGGTCTGGCATACCTTTTGCCTTTGGAAGGGTGTGAAAGTGGAACCTGTAGCCCTGAGAGACTATATTTAAGACCCATTTGTCCTGGGTGATCATGTGGCAATTTTGTGAAAAAAGTGCAAGCTCCACCCCCCAAGGGTGCTGGCAAAAGATAAGTGCTTGGTATTGGCAGAGGGAAGTCATTGTGACCGTTTCCTATATGGCTGTGATTTGTCTTCTCCACTTTTGGAGGTAGAAGCACCCCATTGTTTGGGCCTGTTTGAGCCCTGGGGCTGTTGTCTGCCTCTAGGGCGTCTGTATCTGCCTCTTTGTGGCCTGTCTGACACTGGAAAGGACCAATTCTTAGAAGGCCAGTTCCTGCTAAATTTTGGTGGCTGTACCTGTAAGAAATCCTTTACTGTCTGCATAGATTTAGCTTTATCCTCCATTTTCTTCAACACCTCTTCTGCTTTAACACCAAAGTATCATGCTGTGATGGAGCATCCAATAATTTTGCTTTAACATGATCAGGCAGATTATGTTCCTTTAACCAAGCATGCCTTCTAATGACAGAACCTGTAACAGCGGCCCTGCAAGAGGCCTCCAGTGAATCAAAACCACATTGCAAAGTATGCTTTCCCACTTGTTCAGCTGCATGCAATAAATCCTGCATTTCCTTGTTCTCAGAACATTCAGAATTTGTCAACATTTTCTGTTTTAGTAATGGCATTAAGTATTGCTGATATTTAAGCATATGAAACTGACAATTTAAAGCCCTTACAGCCAAGGTAGCAAGTGTAAACTTTTTTCCATCTGTCCAGTGCCCTTGAGTCCCTATCTGAGGGGACAGTGTTTTTTGCAGTAGAGGCCTTGACCCCTTTAGGACCCTGAGATATAGTTTCTGGGTCAGCAGCAGGGTTTTTATATAGAAATTTATGGGAATCTGGAACCCTGTAGTATCTTGTCTGGCTTAACATGTGCAGGAGGTAAAGAGTCGGGAGACAGTCCAGACTCTGAAAACACATCATCTACAATGTCTAGAACAGGTGGAATAGCAAGAAGTCTGTGCTGAGACAGTAGAAGAAAGTCTCTGAGCCTTTTCTTAGATTCCGAGTAACCTTGGCTCTCCCAGTGGAAATGCTCCCTCATGGTATGCAGGGTTTCCCCAAAGGAATAATCCTCAGGGGGGGAAGCTGAAGGAATATATTCTTCAGCATCAGAATCCTCATAAGGAGGAATAGAGTATCCCTGTTCTGAAGAGGAGTCAGAGGAAATGGAAACCTGATCAAAGGAATCATATTCAGGGTCTTGCCTAGGCCTCTTATCAGGAGGGGGATGGGAACCCCTGATCAAAGTAATTAGGTCTTCTGCCATTTTGAGCATCTGTTTCTTAGGCATGGAAGTCTGTCCTGGAGCATGCTGTACTTGTTCCCTTGCCTTTAAAGATGTTTTAGTCTTTGTCTTGGATGCTGAAGTTGACTTGATATAAAGCTGTGTAGGTCTGAAAACACCCTCAGAAGCTGATGCCTGCTCAGCAGCTCCGGACCCATCTAAGGGAATAGTTTCCGAAGGGCCAATACCTTGAGTATCCAGAGGCCTAGTTGTCTCCACCTGGGAGTCTGAGGCAGCCTGTGGCTCTGAGGTAGCGGGTGTCAGGGGCTGCAAAAGCGTCTCACTGAGAACCGGCGACTGGCCTAGAAGAGGCTTTGTCGTCAGTTTTGGACCTCGGACGCCTGTCCTTTTCTTTTTCCTTGTGCTTTTTATGAACTCCGTCGTCAGCTGTTCTGACAGCATTATACAGTTAAACCTTCAGCCAAAGTAATGAAATGCAAAATCGTACAGACGCTTAGTGCGTTGGTTAAATCTAGCACAAAACTGACACCTAGCAACGTCGTGGTCAGGGCCTAGGCAAGGAATAGAGTAAGAATGAAAATCCTTATGAGGTATTTGCTTCCCAAAAAAATACAATTGTTAACTTTTTCTGACATCGGTCTAGAGCAAGAAAAAAGTTTCCCCAATGGGGTACTTAGCTTTACTGAAGACTTCGGATCTGAAATTCAATTTCGAAAATCTCAGGAGTCGGCCGACCAGCGCATGCGAACTGCTTTTGCTTCGAGCACTGTGCAGCAAGAAAGACTGAAGAAAATGGCATCGACTGCATTTTATATACCCCTGGCGCACTGACGTCAGGGAAGAGGCGACAGCAACTGACGCCGGACCAGGACTTTGGAATTCAGGCAGACTGCGGGTAGCCTGCCAGCAGGATAACCCAAGTGTACTGACTGCAACAGTGAAACACGAACATCCAAACTTGACGAGGCCAGACTGGGGCAATGAGGATCACTATGCACCCCAGTCGACAGGCTTTCTGAAGAAACTTTGGAATGAATGGTAACAGTGGTAAGCATACAGTAACCCGGGAGGCGAAACATGGACTAGAGCGTCTCTGGGGGAATCCCCTGGTGCGAGAATCAGAGCGAAGAACTCACTGCACTTCGCGTTGGAAGGAGATGCAAAAAGACTGCAGCAAGACTGTCCCCATGCAAGGAATATCTCCTCCGCTACTGACTGTTTCAGAGACCACTCATATGGCATCAGAATAGCCCGACTCAATCTGTCCGCTAAAATGCTGGGAGTGTCCCGGGATGTGCGTTGCAATCAAAAACCAACCGGTGGAAATCGCCCACTCCCACACTCTCATGGCCTCGCGGCACAGAGGATAAGATCTGGTACCCCCCGATATTTGATATACCAGATAACCGACATGTTGTCTGCCTGAATTGCAATCATACCCAGAGGAAGGACAGTGTGGGAAAGCTTTCAACACTAAAAGCACTGCCCTCATCTCTAGAACATTTATGTGCAACTTGGTCTTTATCTGGGACCACGTGCCTTGGACTGTCCTTGCCAAACAGTGTCCCCCCACCAGAGTTGGGAGATGTCCGTGGTCACTGTGGCTTGGGCTGAAAATGACACGAAAGGGCATCTCGCTGCAACCTCTGGTAAAAGGAGCCACCAAAGGAGTGACGTCCTGCAGGTGTGACTAATCCTCATCGGAAAATCCATAGGCAGGTCTAGCCAAGACCACTGGACAGCTAGATTCCATTGAAGGACCCGCATATGGAGGTGTGTGCAAGGGAGAATAGAAATCGAGGCAGCCATGGAGCCCAAGGCCCAAAGCACATCGCTCGCCTTTGGAAATTTGAGGTTCACGATTAGAGCGATGTGGTAACTGAGGTGTGAGATACTGTCTGGTGTTAAGAAAACTTTTAGCTGCAAAGTGTCTAGCCGTGCCCCGATGAAGTCTAGAACTTGTACTGGTTGCAAAAGGAATTTGTGGACATTGACTATACTCCCCAGCCGATCTGCCAAGAGGAGAAAGTAGTCTCAGGCCAGACATAAAAGGCAAAGAGCCAGTCGTCCAGGTAAGGAAACATCTGAATTCCCTGAAGCCTCAGGTGAGCTGCTACTACTGTCATTACCTTGGTGAACAACCTGGGGACTGTGGTGAGACCAAAGGGTAGAGCTCTGAACTGGAAGTGACTGGCTTCTAGCTGGAAGCAAAGAAATCCCCTGGAACTTCTGTGGACCTTGATATGGTAGCAAGCATCCTGGAGGTCCAACGAGCACATCCAGTCGCACTCTCGGAGATCAGGTAAAATAGACTGTAGGGTGACCATCCAGAACTTTTGTTTGGCAACAGACAGGTTCAAGGTTGACAGGTCCAAAATGGGCCTAAGGTTCCCAGTCTTTTCTGGCACTAAAAAGAACCTGGAGTAAACACCTAATCCGGACTGGTCAAGGGGGACCGGTTCGATGGCTCGTTTGTGAGGCAGCTTTGAAACCTCTAGAGCTGCAGCCTCCCTGTGAGCGGGTGGGACAACAGGGAGGCATCTTGTAGCACTTGGTGGGGCAACAAATGGGGTAGTGTAGCATCTGGATATTATTTGTAGCACCCAACGATCTACAGTTATTGACTCCCATGCCACTGTGTGCAATGATAATCTCACCCCGACTGCCTCCACAGTAGGACAGTCGGGCAACCCCACAGGGCTGCTGAGTGGGCCTGTCAGAAAAAGGTCCTCTAGACCCGAAGTTCCTGGGACTACCTCTGGGTCGGCGTCGATCCTGTCCCCTTCCACCTCTGGCGAAAGAGTTGTCCTGAAACTCCCAGGAAAACCGTGATTTCCGGAACATCTTCTTTTGCCATCTTTGGTTCCTAGAGAAGGACCGCTGAGGGTTAGAGAAGCGGATCCTGGCGGCAGACAAAGTCTTCCCGTCTTTTTCGCTCTGGGGAGGAACCGTCATTAAAAACCACCAAGAGAATCTATTTTTGTATTGTATATTTCATTGTCTTTGTATTTTTACAATACTTAAATATATTTAAAAATATTTAAAAATACCTTTTACTGTTTGTGTCTTAGAAATTTTCTCCTATGGCCCCTTTAATTTTGCTTACAATGTATGATTATCCAATTAACTAATTAAGTGAATTTAAGAAAATTTGTATAAAATGATGCATGTGTTTTGGAAAGGGTTATTCCTTTGAAGGCTGTGGAAGCCGAGGTACCAGAATAAACCTGTGTGCATCTAGTTCCTGCTCTCTTGGTGGTTTTTCGTGAATATTTTGGAATTTCTGGAGTTGTGCTGAGGAACCGTCATTAGTAAAGGACGCCTTGAAGGGGTCCACAAACTGACAACCTGAGCCAGGCATGATGCCTCATGGCTATGCCTGTCCCAGCCATCCCTAGCTGCTCCTTCTGTGGGTTGGGAAAGGAGACGCATGGACGTGTTTGATACAGACTTCAGAGTCGACATTTTCGCAGAGAACAGTTGTTTGTCCTGCTGCGATAAGGACATGGGGGGAGACTCAGCGAATTCCGAAACAAGGTCTCACTGCAGCCGTATCACATGCCAAATAGTTCAGCGCACACATGGAAAAAGTCGCTGACGAATAAATGCGCCTCCCAAACCTATTCACCAACCTGGACTCCTTGTCCAGAGGGTGGACTGAGGAACTCTCTTGCACCAGTTCCTTCTTGGTGGCTGCTGCGACCACCATAGCATCAACGGGGGCTCCTTTAGACCAAGGTTGTCTGTCAGTGGGAGGAGAAAGAATCTTGTCAGGGCATTTGGGTATGGGCTCTACAGGCTCCTTCCATGTCCGTGTGGTGATCAGGTCCACCAAGGGATCCGCTGGCGAGGACACCCAGGAAATAGATGGGCCCATGCAAAAGGCCTCCAGGAACGCGGAATCATCCGTAGAAGGTTTTGGGGCTGACCAACCTCCCCTCTGGAGGAGGAACACCATGAGGTCTCCAAAGGAGACATCTTTGGGAGGTGACCTAGGGGAACCTTCTCCATCTAAATCCGTGTCCGTAGTGAGGGACTCAGGGGAGTCCAAGTGCCTCCTTTTGCACTTGTGCTTACGGGGGGGGGCCTCTTCAGTGGGACTCCCTGAAGAGGACTCATGAGCCGCGGGGGGGGGGGTTCCTCAAGGGAAATAGCCTGGGGCTCTTCTGGCAAGGGCTGTCCCTAAGACAGGATGACGGGAGTCGTCGCCAAATCCAGTGGAGTCTGGGTGGAATCCGAGGAGATGGGCTGAGGTCTCAATCCCTGGGAGGGAACCCTCTCCACCACTTTGAATGCCGAAGGAGAGCATACTTCCTTGGCACCCAACAAGGAAAAAGCTCTCCCCAGTCCAAAGCGGGGATCGGAGCGGAAGAGAGGGGTAGCCTGAAGTCCAAGGGAATGGTTCAGATCCAAAAAGGTTGGAGCTGTAGATGGATCCATTCCCTTGGGTCCGACTCCCTGTCCACAGCTCAGAGAATCGCACAGATCGAACTGGCCGGATCAGAGAAACTCAAGGTAACAGCCGGAGTCTAGGTTGGTGGAACCATCGGCGCCGAGCTACCAGCTCCAAAGAGTCTCGGTTCCAAGAACCCCGAAACAGCCGCATGGATCAGGGAAGGAGAGATGGGGCAGAAAAAGGGCATGGAGGTCCCCCCTCCAGAGGGAGAGGGGCCTGGCAAGACTCCCATCTGTATTTGGGTCTGAATGAATCTCCGCATCATCCTGTCCATGTCCAAGTCCGATCGACTCGGATCTGGCTGGTCTGCACAGTAAGGGTGAGGAAGGCCTCAGATCAGAAGACTCCAATGGCTCCGGTGAGAAATGGGGTGAGCAGAGCCTGGGAAAAGCTGGCCTCAAAGTCTTGGATGGTGGAGTAGGGGAAAGATTCCCTGTCCAGGGACCTCTTGCAAGGCCTATCCCTCTTTCTCCCTTTATCCTCCTTGTGCCTTTCTCTGTCCTTTTATTTTTCACTCTGTCTTGCTTTTTCTTTATCTTTGTCTCCCCCAACACCAGAACAAGTGGGAGTTTGAGGCCCTGCTTGAGTGGGTGGCTGGGCGGGAGTACCTGAGACTGAGGCCAAAGCAGAATCCAGCATGGAAATTGAAGTTTAAGCACCAGTCACCACACTCCAGCAGTAGTAAAACGATCCTTTATTTCCAAATTCCACACATAAATAGTACTGACAAGTACTTTAAAAACACGAAGACAGGCAAATAAATGATTCTTGTAAGTTATGTTAAGCGCTTTTCGTCCGGATTTTATCCAGACTTCTTCAGACAATCAGAATACATTCAAATAATAGCTTAAATACCCTCCTCATGTAGTGTTGACCTATCAGGTCTATTATGTTGTAACACTACAAATTTAAAGGTATATTTCCTTACCGCTCATTTGAGCGTAACCTAAAGTTAATGTTGTCTTTATCAAGGTAAAGATAAAGATACTAAAGTGGGTGTCGACCTTGAACCTCGTACTGTTTCACTGGGTGCATTCTTTGTCATCTAGTACCGTAGTCTGTTTTTATTTTTGTTTTGTACTATGCCCATTCAGTTAAATCATATGTTATATTTTGTGATACTATGATATACAGTTTGTGTTGTACTCAGGTCAATGCCACTAACCTAAATATACTATGTACATCTAAACATGTTTTTGACTCTGCAACCAGTCTACTTCTCTTGTAATTAATATCAAATATCAGTAGATATATGAATAAAATACCCTGTGTCTTAAAGGACTTAAATAAATAATAATATATAGCCAATAAAGCATCTACAGTCTGTCAGTGTTAACAAATGTTTGCCATACATACATAAAATGTTGAACAGTGTTCAAGTTAATAAAAACCGCACTACCAGTTCTTAAAAAGTTATTAAATAATCCTACCAACTCTTGAAAAGTTTTTTTATAAAATTTAAATATGACGCTCTTTAAAATTTTATAAAATTCTTTATCCATTTTTTTTTTTTGAAAAACATGTTTTTAATAATGTTTTAAAAACTAGTATCTATTAAAACTGTCTTTAAATGGTGTTCTTTAACTACATTCCTCAGCGTCTTGTAAAACAATATTTTTGTCTGTATGTAGTCTTGCTATTACCTCTAACTAAAAAAAGTGAACCTAGATGACAGACCTAAAACCTGTCATTTTCACCTATGTAAACTCTTGAGTTTCAATATACATGAAATAAAGTACGTTTCAATATACATGAAATAGAGTACATTTCGTTAAGTCCTGGTTCACTACAGGCATCTAGTCATAGTTGCCAGTTAAGTTCACTTCTTTCTAGTAACAGTTTAATCGGGCTATCGTGTGTTTATTGTTCACTTCTTGGGTTATATGGGAAGTAACTTTAAACTTAAAACTATGGTCAATATTAAGGTCACAATGTCTAGCTAGAGCATTGTCTGTTTATTTTTTTTAATAGCATATATATGCTCATAAATCCTGTCCCTCAATCGACGGTCAGTTTTACCGAAGTAGAATGATGGACATTGTTGACATTGGGCTAAATACACAACTGATCCGGTGTTGCAATTATATATATCTCTAACTGGTTGAGCAATGAACTAAACCTGGAAAACTCACAGGCAAGTAACAATATTGATTCGCTAAACCAGGGGAATAGCACCATAATTGAAAAGTTGAAACTTTTTGAAAGCAAGCTTTTAAAGATTAAGAAATTAAAACTAGAGCTTAACTATTTCAACAAATGTATAAAAGAAAAAATAGTACCAAAGGGGCTGAGATACTGTTCGTACCCTATGGGCCTGAATGAAGGGTCCAATTTCCATAAGGAGTTAGTAGAACTCTAACAACCAAAGTTTGGACCTTTTAAAGTGCATGTCCAAACACTATCAAACGATGGTCAATAAGATGGCCACAGAAACTTTAACCTTGGAAAAAGACATTAAGGCAGACCCGTTTTTTTTTTAACAGATACCAATATAACTATAACCGTACCTTTATGAGTACAGCCCAACAACTCGACAAATTGAAAAACGTTAAAATTAAGAAACTGCAAAGAGATTTAAAAGCCTACGCGGAAGGTACTGCATACCCAAAACCCCCAAGTTCACAGAATGCTGTAACTTGAAATAGAGGGGAACAACCTCCTGGACAGGGACATACCTTTAGACCGGACCAACAAACAGCCCCTAATGTAGGTCTTGACTCAAATTATGTGGAGAATGGGAACAACAGTGAAGATTACCATCAATGCAAGTGTTGACTTTATTGATACACAGAATGTAGACATTAACAGGGGCCACACTTACCAAGGTCCAACCCCTCCCCAACACCATAGCCAACATTACTGGCAACAACAGCAACAACAAAAAAACTACAGAGGGGGAAGGGAGAAGGGGGAACAATTGGAACCCCAATTCACACCCCCCCCCCAAGAAGACATACAACACTCGCAGCAACAAGAAGAGTTGATAACTGTAGCAAGAAAGTACAGTTTTGTACCTACCATAAATGTAGATGTTCGAGTGTTCACCCTGCTGCAGTCATCACACTTGTGTTATCCTGCCGTCAGGCTGTCCCGCAGTCTGCCCGAATTCCAAAGTCTTGGTCCGGCGTCGGTTGCTGTCGCTTCTTCCCTGACGTCAGTGCGCTAGGGGTATATAAGTGGCATCCGACGCCATTTTCTTCAGTCTTTCTTGCTGCATGGTGCCCGAAGCAGAAACAGTTCGCAAGTGCCGGTCGGCCGATTTGAATTTCAGTCCGAAGTCTTCAATAAAGCTAAGTACCCCATTGGAGAACATTTTCTTGCCTCGATCCGATGTCAGAAAAAGTTAACAATTGCATTTCTTGTGGGAAGCAAATACCTCATAAGGACTTCCATTCCTATTGTATTCCTTGTCTAGGCCCAGACCACGACTTCACAGGTTGTCGGTTTTGCGCTAGGTTTAATAAACGAACTATCAAACGCCGTTTTGACTTCACACGGCATTACTCTGGTAGGAAATTTAATTACATCATGCCGTCGGAGCAGCTCATAAAAAATGCAAGGATAAGGACAGGCAGCCTAGGAATAAGCCAGAAACAGAGGCCTCTGCTGGGCCTGTCGCCGGTTCTCCGGTTTTCAGTGAGGTGCCTACGCAGCCCCTGACGACCACAGAGCTGGAACCCCAGACAGCTGCGGATTCCCATGCGGAATCTACTAGGCCTTCTACTGACACCAGAGCAGAACTAGACACCAGTGCAGTGGAAACACCTTCGGTTTCTGAAGATGTCTTCAGACCGACTACACTCACCATTAAATCTTATGCTAAACTTAAAACTCTTTTAAAACCGGAATTCAGGCCGACTGCGGGACCGCCTGACGGCAGGATAACCCAAGTGTGATGACTGCAGCAGGGTAACATGATGAACATCAACTGAGTTTCCACTATGTAACGTGGTACTCAATGCTGAAGGTGACTAAGATTTACAACTATACTGAATGTCATATCGACAAGTTGCTAGTTAAATTGTTTTCAAAAGGGCTAACTTTTATTCCAACAAATAAGTGCAACCTTGCAGAATTACTAATTGACTTTAAATTGTTCACCCGTAAGTTGAACTTGACTATACTAATGGGGAATTCCTCATACGGTAACAATGAACTCAGAGTCACCAGTACTTTTAAACCCACCATGTAATCCTACCATTAGCATGTTTGAGTATTTATGTGAACATGAGTTCAGGCAAACCATATTAAACAATAAAAAACATGTAAAACATAACTAAAGAGGAACAACTGTTAACATCTTTTCGGAGCCTTCCTAACAGGTTTATGAAACCAGATAAGGGAGGAGGGCTAGTAGTTATGTATAAAGAACACTATAATAGGAAAATGGTTTCAGTTTTAGAAAAGGAAACCTACGAGGAAGTTAGTATAAACCAATTAAATACAGCATATAATAGAAAATGTTTATTAGTGACCTATTTATTGATGGTTTAATAGATGTACATCTAAGCCACTACTTAACTGTGTTATCTCCTAAATTACCACAAGTATCTGGTATACCTAAAATCCACAAAGGACTAACTGACCCACCTTTAAGAGCACTAGTGGACGCAAGACAGTCCATTACATATCCTTGTGCAAAAGTTGTGGACTTAATACTCAAGAGATATGTGAGTAAAGAAAAACAGATTTGTAAAGACTCTTGGTCCTTTTTGGAAGAAATAAACACATTGGTATTTAGAGAAGAACTAAATTTTCTTACACTTGATGTATGTGACTTATACTCATCCATACCTCAAGATCTAGGCATAGAATGGATTACTGAATTTATGAAGAACAAAGGGGCAACTGATAATGACATCAGATTGACAGAACAACTGTTGGATATTATTTTGAAAAATTACTACATTTCATTTAACAATAGATTGTTCCTTCAGAAAATTGGAGTAGCTATGGGGTCTCCATGTGGGGCAAGCTTCTCCAATTTAGTGATGGCATACTGGGAAACTAACTTTGAATTTACAAGCCAATGGAAGGAAAAAATAGTTTTTTTTTTTTTTTTTTTTTTACACAAGGTTCCTGGACGACATCTTTCTTATAATTAATGGGAGCAGTTCCACAGCTGACAGCTTAGTGGAATTTTTCAACACAACAGGGGCCTTCTTGAAGTTTACCAAAAACTATCAAGTACACAAGATCCACTTCTTAGATATGGAACTGTATAAAAATAGACAGGAAAGCAGATACACTGCAAAAATTTATAGGAAATGTTCTTATTCAAACTCATTTCTACACTTTTCCAGTTCACATCCCCTACACCAGAAAAAATCAGTTGTAAAGGGGCAACTGGTACATGCAGCTAGATGACAAGCATGGAAAAGGACTTCAGTGAAGAATGTAGGTTACTACATGAGATGTTCACACATGCAGAGGGTACCCCAACCATTTTTTATCAAATATCTTTCATGAAGTAAAGGTGAAAAGAAGTGCAGGAGTGTACAAACCGATTTTGGACAACTACACTGTCATACTAACAAGTAGTTTAACTGTAGAAGAAGCACATACAGTACAAGAAGTGAGGGAGACTACAGTCGCTTTCGACCAACATATGAACACTAGTAAAAGTTTTTCCCTTTCATTCATTTTAACATACAGTCCAGTAGGCTTAGACATTCAAAGGACAGTAAGGAAAATACTGGTGCTACTTGTCAATAGATAAAGACTTGTTTAACAAAATAGGTGAATTTCCTAATACTTTTAAGAATGGTTTCAATTTGAAAAATTTACTAGAAACACCTTACAAACCAAACAGGAACAATGCGGGTACACACAGATGTGGCACATGTAAGTATTGTAGATACATAGATAGTGAAAAATGTTTTGTCATTAGAAAGGAGAATTACTACATTAGAGATGCATACAATTGTAACACCAGATCAGTTGTGTATTTAGCCCAATGTCAACAATGTCCAGCATTCTACGTCGGTAAAATAGACAAGTCGATTGAGGGACAGGATTTATGAGCATATATATGCTATTAAAAAGAAAAAAACAGACAATGCTCTAGCTAGACATTGTGACCTTAATATTGACCATAGTTTCAAGTTTAAAGTTATTTCCCATACAACCCAAGAAATGAACAATAAACACAGATGATAGCCTGATTAAACTGTTACTAGAAAGAAGTGAACTTAACTGGAAACTACGACTAGATGCCTGTAGTGAACCAGGACTTAACGAAACGTACTCTATTTCATGTATATTGAAACTCAAGAGTTTACTTAGATGAAAATGACAGTTTTTAGGTCTGTCATCTAGGTTCACTTTTTAGTTAGAGGTAATAGCAAGACTATATATACAGACAAAAATATTGTTTTACAGACGCTGAGGGATGTAGTTAAAGAACACCATTTAAAGACATTTTTAATAGATACTAGTTTTTAAAACATTATTAAAAACATGGTTTTTCAAAAAAAAAAAAACGGATAAAGAATTTTATAAAATTTTAAAGTGTGTCATATTTAAATTTTAGAAAAAAAATTTTCAAGAGTTGGTAGGATTACTTAACTTTTTAAGAACTGGTAGCACGGTTTTTATTAACTTGAACACTGTTCAACATTTTATGTATGTATGGCAAACATTGACAAACTGTAGATGCTTTATTGACTATATATTATTATTTATTTAAGTCATTTAAGACGCAGGGTATTTTATTCATGTATCTACTGATATTTGATATTAATTACAAGAGAAATAGACTGGTTGCAGAGTCAAAAACATGTTTAGATGTACATAGTATATTTAGGTTAGTGGCATCGACCTTAGTACAACACAAACTGTATAACATAGTATCACAAAATATAACACATGATTTAACTGAATGAGCATAGTACAAAACAAAAATAAAAACAGACTACAGTACTAGATGACAAACAATGCACCCAGTGAAACAGTACAAGGTTCAAGGTCGACACCCACTTTAGTATCTTTATTTTTACCTTGATAAATATGAGCGATAAGGAAATATACCTTTAAATTTGTAGTGTTAGAACAAAACAGACCTGATAGATCAACACTACATGAGGAGGGTATTTAAGCTGTTATTTGAATGTATTCTGATTGTCTGAAGAAGTCTGGATAAAATCCGGATGAAAAGTGCTTAACATAACTTACAAGAATCATTTATTTGCCTGTCTTCGTGTTTTTAAAGTACTTCTCAGTACTATTTATGTGTGGAATTTGGAAATAAAGGATTGTTTTACTACTGTTGGAGTGTGGTGACTGGTGCTTAAACTTTAATTTACTTTGTCTGCATTCGGCTTTTTGGCTCAGAATCCAGCATGGAGGCAGGGAGAAGACCCTTGGCAACTAACTCGGCCTTCCTGTCCCTGAGGGCCCTCGGGTTAAAGCCTGCACAGATTGAACACTGTGTTGATAAATGGGGCACTCCCAAAATATATTACACACAGAGTGTGACCATCAGCCGGTGAGAGCTTATGGCCACACTGTGCATTTTTTGAAAACAGACTTAGGCTGATCAGACATAGTCCAACACTAATTGCCACTCCCTAAAGTAGACGTGTCCAACCTGCAGCCCTCAGAGCCCTTCCATGCGGCCCTCAACCTCTAACTGCAACATCGATGTACACATGCCCCAAAACACTTTTTTTTGTTTTGCGTTTTTCACCCCCATGACCTGTAAAGTACAGTTTTGTACCTACCATAAATGTAGATGTCCGAACAGGATAGCATCTGCAGTCCTTACAAATGGGTTGTCCTGTCGTCAGGCAGCCCTTCGGTCGGCCGGATTCCAAAGTCTGGGTCTGGCCTCGGCTGGTGTCGCACTTCACCCGACGTCATCACTGTAGGTCTTTGGATATAAAGGCATCAGCCGACGCCATTTTCCTCAGTGTTTCTTGCCCCAGATGCCAGTTGCCCTCTTGGATAGCTAAATTCTTGGATAAATGCCAATGTTTCCAAAAAAGTAGAAGGCAAACACAAAAAATAAGCATGTATGCACATATATACAAACAAATACACCATAAGAAATCCCCCCCCAGCTAGCTATTAGGTGGGTAAATACCCTAGGAGTACCACAGAGGGGAAGGAGGGTGGGTAATCCTGACTGCAGATGCTATCCTGTTCGGACATCTACATTTATGGTAGGTACAAAACTGTACTATGTCCTTCAAGGATGCATCTGCAGTCCTTAGAAATGGGTAGAATACCATAGCCAAACTAGGGGAGGAGGAAGAAGAAATTATGGTGTAGTTAGGATCCCTTGCAAAACAGCAGTAGCAAACCCTGCTCGGGATCTAGAGTATATAGGTAAGTTATAATGCTTGGCAAATGTATGCACGGAGGTCCAAGTAGCAGCCTCTATAATGTCCTTGGTAGCCACTCCTCGTAAGAAAGCTGTGGTAGTGGCTGTAGCCCTTGTAGAATGAGGCCTTATGTTCTGTGGAATTTGCTTTCCATGGTAGGAGTAACAGAATCGTATGCAATTTCCTATCCACTTGGAGATTGTCTGTTTGGAAATTGCTTTTCCTTCCCTTCCTGTTGCATATGCTACTAAAAGCTGGTCAGTTTTTCTATTGCCCTTGGTTCTGTCTAGGTAGTAGCGCAACTGTCTATGTACATCCAAGGTATGCAGCAGTCTTTCCCCCCTGTTCTGTGGATTGGGAAAGAAGGTAGGTAGGTGGATTGCCTGGTTTAGAGACACACTGGATACCACCTTAGGCATAAATGTAGGATTAGTTCTCATGGACACTCTATCTTGATGGAAGATTAGGAAGGGTTGTACTGCCATTAAAGCCTGTAGTTCCGAAACCCTTCTTGCTGAAGTAATTGCCAGCAGGAAAGTAGTTTTCCAGGATAGGTGTTGAAGATCTGCTGTTGCTGCTGGTTCGAATGGAGGGAGTGTCAATTTTTCTAGCACAAAGTTCAAGTCCCATGCTGGTAATGGTGGTTTCCTAGGAGGTTTTACATTCTTAATTCCTCTCAGAAACTGCCTGAGTAGAGGATGTGAGAAGACAGGGGGATCGAAGCTGTATTCTGCAGAAATAGCTGATGCATGTATCTTGATGGAGGAATAGGACAGGCCTGTATGGAGAAGCTCTGCCAAATACTCCAGGATGTTGGCAATATCTACCTTTGACACATCTTTCCCTCTTTCAGTACTCCAAATGACAAACCTTTTCCATTTTCCTGCATAGTTCCTTCTTGTTGAAGGTCTGCGGGCCTCAAGGATAATGTCTTTAACCCTTTGGGATAAATCTGGGTTAGTTGCTCTTATGTAATGTTCCAGGCAGTCAATTGCAGAGTTTTTAGGTTTGGATGCAGTATGTTGTAGTCGCTCTGAGTTAACATCAAAGGAATCAGGGGTAGTGTCCACGTTTCCCCCCGAGACATGCTCCTCAGTAATGGATACCAATGTTGTCTTGGCCAATTTGGAGCTATCAGAATTATCCTTGGACGTTCCTTTTTGATTTTCAGTAGTACCCTGTGCATCAAAGGAAGAGGTGGAAATGCATATGCTGTCAGGCCTTTCCAACTGAAGGATAGAGAGTCCACCTTCCAAGCAAGTGGGTGGTATGTCCTTGTGCAGAATTTCTTGAGCTGGTGATTGAGTGGGGATGCGAATAGGTCTATTTGTGGCATTCCCCATTTCTTTGTGAAGGCCTTGAAGATGTCCGGGTGTAGCATCCATTCGTGAGCATCCGAGGTAGTTCTGCTTAACATGTCTGCTAGGATGTTTTCTTTTCCCGGTACAAATATTGCCTGTAACTGAATGTTGTAACTCAGAGCCATATTCCATAGGTCCAGAGCCATTCGGCATAGGGGGTATGAATGAGTGCCTCCCTGTTTGTTGATGTACCACATGACTGTGGTATTGTCTGTCCTTATCATCAATTGGCCTTCTTTGGGGAATGGTTTGAAATTCTGGATTGCTAGTTTTACTGCCAGCATTTCTTTTTGATTTATGTGCAGGTGCAGCTGATCTGGAGTCCATAAGCCTTGAATGCACTTGTCCAGCATGTGGGCCCCCCAACCGAGGTCTGAGGCGTCCGTTGTGATGGTTTGGCTTGGTTGAATGCTGTGGAAGGACAAACCTGGGTTTGACTGGCATGCCTGAGCCCACCATAGGAACTCTTGTTTCAGGCATGGGATTAGTGGTATTTCGGTTTCTAAGCTGTGCCTGTGTTGAGACCATAAATTCTTTAGGTACCACTGTAGCTTTCTCATATGCAGTCTGGCATGGGGGATCAGGATTATGCAGGATGCCATGAAGCCCAAGGCCTGCAGTACTTTCCTTGCTGTTAGTTTGTTCTGCTTTGTTAATGCCAAGAAGTAAAGAGGAAGTTGTTCTTGTTTTTCTGCAGTTAGGAATGCCATCTGTTTTACTGTGTCCAATTCTGCACCGAAGAATGTTCTTGTTTGGGATGGTATCAGTCTTGAGTTTTTTAAATTGACTGTGTATCCCAGGGCTTGTAGTAAGCAAATGACTCTTTGTAAGTCTTGTGTCAGCTTGTTTTTGTTGTCCGCTTGTATCAGGCAGTCGTCCAGGTATGGATAAATTTCGATTCCCTGAAGCCTGCAGTGAGCGATTACTGATGCCAGGCATTTCGTGAACACTCTGGGAGCAGTAGATAAGCCAAAGGGCAATGCTGAGAATTGATAATGCACTGATCCTGCAAGAAATCTGAGGTATCTTCTGCAATATGGTCGTATGGGGACGTGCAGGTATGCCTCCTTGAGATCTAGAGTTACCAGCCAATACTCCTTGCCCAGCATGGGAAGAAGTTGCTGTAGGGTCAGCATTTTGAATTTTGGAACAATGATGAATGTGTTTAAAGCGGAGAGGTCGAGAATAGGTCTCCAACTTTTCTCTTTTCTTGGTACTAGGAAGAGTCTGGAGTAAAATCCCTTGCCCTGTTCTGTAGGTGGTACCCTTTCCACAGCTCTCATCTTTGTTAATTGAGCTATTTGTTTTAGAGCTTCTGTCTTTTGATTTGGTGGTAGGTTTGGCATTCCTCTTTTTACTGGTAAAGTGTGGAAGTGAAACCTGTAGCCTTGGTCTATAGTTTGCAAAATCCACTTGTCTCTTGTGTTATAGTGCCAGTTTTTTGAAAATAAGGCTAACTTTCCGCCTAAGGGTGCTGCTATTTGTTCCCTGGTAGGCGGTGTCAGAGCCAAGTCACTGTGATTGTCCTGTTGCAGTGGTAGTGGCAGTATCTGTGCCTCGTTGGTTATTGCCTTGCCACTGGCGTCCCCTGTAGGCACCTCCTCTGGATTGATTTCTGCCTCTTGAACGCCTATTCCTGCCTCTCTGAGTTTTAGAGGAGTCTGGAAAGGACCAATTTTTGGAAGGCCAGTTCCTGCTAAACCTTGGGGGCTGAACCTGTAAGAAATCTTTAACTGTTTGTACAGATTTTGCCTTCTCTTCCATTTTCTTCATTACCTGTTGGGCAGGAGAACCAAATAGACTGACCTTATCCATAGGAGCATCTAATAGCTTTGCTTTAACATGATCCGCAAGACCTGTTCTTTCAACCATGCATGCCTTCTTATAACTGTGCCAGTCATGGCTGATCTAAATGAAGCCTCCAGTGCATCATAGCCACATTTTAAAGAATGGTTACTAACCTGCTGAATGTTATTCACCATTTCTAGAACATATTTCTTATCTAAGGAATCATCAGAGGACAGTTTCTTAGTTAACTGATCAAGCATAAACTCTTGGTATTGGATCATATGAAACTGACAGTTCAAAGCTCTAGCTGAGAGAGTAGCAGAGGTGTATACTTTTTACCCCATCTCTCTAAGGACCTGGATTCCCTTTCAGAAGGGAGAGGGTTTTTCGCTGAGGTCGAAGCTACTGCCTTAGGCCCCTGGGAGATAGTCTCAGGATCTGCAAAAGGAGCCTTGTATAAGTGGTGGTGAGTGTCCGGGACCCTGTAAAACCTATCGGGCTTAGCAGGGGCTGGAGGTAAAGTATCAGGAGCAGTGCAAGCATCATTAAATGCATCATCCACAACAGGAAGAACTGGAGGTATAGCTAAAGGCCTATGTTGCGGTAAGTGTAAAAAGGTCCTAAGCCTTTTTCTTGAATATGAGAAATCTTGTCCCTGCCATTGGAATTGCTCTCTCATGGCATGTAAAGTTTCCCCAAAGGAAAATTTCTCTGGTGGAGAGGCAGAAGGAATCGATTCTTCAGCATCGGAATCTTCATAAGTAGAAAAAGGAGCCTCTGGATGGCCTGTATTGTCTGTATCATCAGAAGAGTCATCCGAGGACACTGGCTCAGGGGGCTCTGCTCTAGGTCTCTTTTCTGGAGGTTGAGAGGCCCTGTCTGGGTGAGATTGGGATCCCCTTATTAAAGAGATGAGACCCTCTGCCAGAGTAAGCACTTGGGAACTGGAACTGGGCCTGTGAGAGGGGGGCTTAACAGGCACAGACTTAGCAGTTTTGGCTGCTTTAGCCCTGGCAAAGGCCTTTATAGACATGGCTGCAGGAGGCCTAGCAGCACCACGTGCTGGGGTAGAGACATCCAAAGGGATGGTGTCCGATAATTCTTGAGAAACCACAGTAGTAGGCAAAACTTCAGAGGCCGATTCAATTAGGGTAGAAGGGGCCTCGGTAGTAGTCATCGAAAAACTGTTCAGCAAACTCCGACCGACGCCTAAGCGTTCGTCGGTTGAAGGAAGCACAGGCTAAACAAGCTGCTACATCGTGGTCTGGGCCTAAACAAGGTAAGCAGTAAGAGTGGAAATCTTTATGAGGTATTTGTTTCCCACAAGTTAAACAGTTATTCACTTTTTCTGACATCGGCTGAGGCAAGAAAGAGTCCCCAACGGGGTACTTAGCTTTTTAGAAGTCTTCGAAGTAGTATTCGGTAGTAGTAATCTCTGGATCTGACCGACCGGCACTTGCGAACAGCTTCTGCTTTGGGCGCCACGCGGCAAGAAAGACTGGGGAAAATGGCGGCGGCTGATGCTTTTATACCCGAAGACCTACAGTGATGACGTCGGGTGAAGTGCGACACCAGCCGAGGCCAGACCCAGACTTTGGAATCCGGCCGACCGAAGGGCTGCCTGACGACAGGACAACCCATTTGTAAGGACTGCAGATGCATCCTTGAAGGACATCGATAATGTCGGTGTGCGCATGCGCCAAAGCACCCTCTAGTTTTGTTTTTGAGCCAAAAAAGGGTCAGTGTGTTTACGCCATTATTTTGCACTGAACAATCAGTGTGTGTGTGTGTTCTCGCTGAAGAGGGACTCATGTATGGGTTTGCCGCTGTTCCCTTTGAAAGGGACAGCAATTACCTGTGTTAATAGGTAAGTACGGAGTGAGGGAGTGCATGCATGAAAGCAGAATTGTGTGCTTGAAAGTAGAAGAGTGTGTGTGAGTGTGTGTGTGTATGCGTGCATATGTGTGCATGAGAGAGAGAGAGAGAGAGAGAGAGACGCATGCACAAAGAGACTAACAATGATCATTCTACCTACTGAACACAAACAAGTTAGCTCACAAATATATCATACATTAAGAATACACTTTCATTAAATTGCGGCTTTCCTGACAGGGGGAAGAGTGTTGTATTGAACATGAACTCATACCTCTTAACTGTATGGATTTTCAAAGAATGTCTGGATTTTTGCCTTATCTTCCAATTTGTGTCTTTTGCTTAGGAAAATAAAGTAGTCATCCAAGGTAATGCAGTTCCAGGGAGTAAGAATGAGACAGCAGTCTAGGGTTAATGGGTCAGTAGTGGACTGACTATGTGGGACTGTAGCATATAAAGTTGCATTGTTTTTTTCAGACGAACAAAAAAGCACCTAGTACTGCTTTTTCATTGGTGGGTTCTAAGCAGTGGTAGATTGGACAACAGTAAGCTTAGCTTTGGAGGATCACCAATACTGGCAAATCAAGTGGGCACAATGTAATTTTTTAAATGTTGGGGATTTTAGTGTGTATGTGTGTTCTTATATGTGTGGGAGTGCTGCAACAGTAGATGATCATTAAAGACTGAGACTTACAGACTGTGGAGAATATGTTTCTTTGTTTCAAAACCTAATATTTGGGTACGCATGCCAGAAGTAGATTTTTTAAGACATAGCTTCTTGCCATTTACAGTGGATGGATATTTACATCTAATGGACGTGGTATTAGTGTGGGCCTGTGGGGTTCTGAAGGATGCCAAGTCTACCACTGCCAATGTCTTGTAAAGTGACCTGGAAATGGATATTGGGAGGTTACTGAAAAAATATAGTAAGTGGGCTTAGAAATATAGTTTAATTAAACAAAGTGTACTTTCAATTTACAGGCCATAATTTAATTTATTTCAGGTAGTCCAGATACTGGTAGATTGTATACCATTAGACTTAATTAGGGAGAGCTGTCATTCTGGGGAAACGAGCAGCCCTAGTTTCCGTGAAAGCTCTGTGGTTGCTTATAGGTAGGAAGTTGCAGGATGTTGATGCAATGTGTTTTATGTATTATTTTTAATGCATTTGTCATTTAAAAGCATAGTTTTCTTTGATGCAAAAGAAGAACTGAATGAGCCATATAATGTTTAACTGACAACTGGCATTATAGTTTATGGTTTTCTTATTGATTTACTTTTTGCCGAGCGGTTGTTTGTGAATTTATTGATGGTCCTTTTGGTGGTGGGAAATTACATGGCTGAATCCATCTCTATTACGATTTTTTTTTTCAGATATTTTGACTTCCAGACAATTTCATTCAGTGAGTGGGTGTCATGTGAACTGAGGTTGCCTATTTTACAAGTAGAGGCCTTTTGTGTGTGTGTGTGTGTGTGTGTGTGTGTGTGTGTGTGTGTAAGTGTGTAAGAGAGAGATTTAATAAGTATACCGAATATAATTTTGCAAATGGAATTCTTAGTTAAACATGCCCCTCTTCTTGGGCAACTAGACTTGAGTAACCGATATTAGATCTTAGCCATCCAGGTGGGAAAGGTTAGTATGTGGATTTTCCATCTGGTTTGAAGAAGGCTATTCTACTTACCCAAGGACTACATTTATGGCTATCCATCCAGCCATCATGTTGCTGAACTACATTGTTTGATAATGAGAGGAGCTTTTTACAGAAGTTGAAGGTTTTTGTGTCAAGAACCTGTCCATAAAAAGTGGCTTGTTTATGTTGCAGTGAAGGCTGTGGTCTTTGTAGTGAGCATTTTAAGTATAATCAGTATTTCTGAGGTAGAGGAAGTCTCTTAAGGCAGGATCTTTCTTAGCCTGGAAAGCAAGTCAATGGTGAAATTTATAGGGGCCAGTGAGAGACAGAGGAAAGCAAGAAGCTTTTTAGTCTGTTTAGACAACTAAGTGAACTTAGTCCTTTGACCTTTTTTGGCAAAAATGGTTGTAGTCTTTCTTTTGGCCGGGTCATTTTCATGTCAAAAGGGGCATTGCACTCAATGATGGCTCTTGTAAAGGAAGAATACAGAGATGTTATGACCTCTTTGTCCCTGGATGAGATACCCTTACCAATGAATTGAGCCATGTAAAAATCTTTCCTTACAACGGAGACAACGTGGTGGTCAAAAGTCAGGTTTCTATCAACCTGGGAGCCCAAGTACCATACAACTTATTGCATGCTTACAACATTGTTATTAAATGTGATAATTTGTGGGGACATCACTCTCTTCAAAGGGGATGCTGATGTATTTTTTGGCATTTAACTTGAGGCCCTGTTTCTGGCACCAGTTATTTGTTTGGATGAGACTCTCTTGTAGCTTATTCAGAATTGTTTTATTAAGTCAGTAATGTGAATTCTTTACTTTATTGCAAATTTGTTGGCTTATTTTTGTGGATTATAGTATTGTAGGACTGCTGATGTTGACATTTTACGTAGTTGGACTGCTGGAATGGTTTTCCCAGTGAGAAATGCTAGTGCTGTAGTGAGTATCTGTTTATTTGTAAAAAAAAAAAAAATATATATATATATATATATATATATATATATATATATATATGGAGATATATTAACTAAGATGCTAGAGTTAACTGTTAGATTAGAGAATTAGAATGAGAATTAGAATTTTAAGGGAAATATTAGGCATTTATTACATTTATTCATTGTTCAAATGCACCTACAATACAGCCAGGAGATCAACTGTGGTCTTCCAGAGCAACAAAAGAGTTAACTATATGATATATTTTATATGCGGCCCCAAGACCATTTCTGTTCACTCAATGCGGCCCCAGCAAGCCAAAAGGTTGGACACCCCTGCCCTAAAGAGAACACAACACACTAACGCACGCTGAAGGGAAGTGTGCCTAGAACTACGTTCAGCAATAAAAAACTTTTTTTTTTTTTTTATAAAGCTATACTGATGAACAGCATACAGTAAAGGGGGGAGGAAGGGAAAACTAACTACCACTTGCACACAAAAACAGAATTAACCTACTTACTTATCCCTGAAGCTCAGAGCAAAGGAGATCACAATGCTTACTATGGCATGGCAAATGAGATCTGAGGGAAGATAGGAGATGGTGGTGCATTACGGATAGGGGGAGGAGCTCAGAGCTTGGAGCAGATGCTAGAAAAAAAAGTTGCCGGCTCAGATCCAAAATGGATCCGTGTACCCACAGGCTGCAGATAAAATGAAGTTAACTACTTCAGATCTGTTAACTTGTCCACTATTTCCCCTTCAATCTCAATTTTCAGCTTCTTCTGATTTTCCCCTTTTGCTGCCATTACAACAGTCTTATCTGTACTCAGTTTCATCCCAAGCACCTTCAGTTTTGTAATCTATTCCCCTATCCTTTGCTGAACTTCTTGCTCAGAAACTGCCTGTAATGCTACATCACTGACATGCAGCAACTATGTTGATCTGTCCCCTCAGACCTTTTTGCTAATTTAATTCACTTTCACCACCAATGAACAGCAGTGGGCTCAAAGCTGTACACTGATGTAAACCCACTACCACTGGGAACCCCTCAGAGTTTAAACACTGTTTGTACTCGAGTCACTGGGTCCTTGCACACAGCTTGTACTAATTCGTGGACTCCGACACCACAGGATTGCCCAAATCGGCTTTCTTGGGACCTTGTCAGATGCTTTTTCCAAGTCTAGGAATGCCCAGTTGGACAACATCTATAGGTTCTTCACAGCTATATGTCTCATTGCAAACAACTGGTCAGTTGTGCTGCATTCTGATCTGAATCTGAACTGCTCATCTCCCATCTGACTTTCTATTACTGTGTGTATTCGTTTATCAATCACCCCCTCCCAAACTTTCATGCAGTGCAACAAGTTTGACTGTACTGCCCACAGTTGTGGGATGTCCCCTTTTACTCTTTTACACTGGCACTAGTATGCGTATTCACACCATACTAAGTAGGACTACCATCTGGAGGCATTTCTTTCCCATCTCACCCAACATCTTGATCATAGTTGTTTTGTCCTCGTGAGACTGCTGCCTTCAACTTAATTTCCTTACTGCTGTTTTTTTTCTTCTTCTAGGACGGGCTCCTCCTCTGAACAGGTTGTCGCTGGCATCCCTTATGAAAGGTGTCTTGACTATCTCCTTTATCTTTCTGTCGTTGCCTTACAACCTGATAAACATTTTTTGTACCATCTCCCGAGTCACTTTCCAGAAGCTAGAAGAGTGCTTCTGATGCCTTGATCTTTCATACTGCAACTTCTTACTTAATGTCTTCATTAGCCAACCAGTATTCCTTCATACTTTGGTCAGTCTTTTCTATCTCCCACTTTTCTTGAATTCTTCCTTATTTACTACTTATTTACTATTTTACATATGTTGACCAGGAAAGTCCGACTGGATGCATGCCCATTTTCAGCGGTGTCCCAGAGAGAAAAGCTCCACAGTTAAATTTTAAGCAAATGTAAGGTGTATACAGAAGCATTCAAATTTACATACATAGTACCAGGCTTAACACTGACTGGTAACATTGCATTGAAGCTTAAGACTTAACATATTTACATAGACTGAACACATCTTTTACAGTTTTTGGTTGAGCCATTACATAATAGTGAACATTGTTAGTAGGGGTTGCATTTTTTGCTTGGTAGCATTGTCGCCTCACAGTTAGACGTTGCCCATTCGATTCTCAGAGCGTCTTCTGTGTGATGACATGCGTGAATGGATGTTCCTTCGTTGAAGGTTGTGCATTAGGCCCGGCAAGCCAGTACGTAAAAATCTACTGCTAATCATTAGCGGATCAGAGTTCCGCTGTGGCGACCCCTAACCGGGAAAAGCCAAAAGAAACAACAACAACAACAACAGTTGAGTTGTGAGCAAGTTAGCCACAGTAGAGAGTATAGCAACAAAGAGAGCAAAGATTAGACATAGTAGGAAGTATAGTAGCAGGAGAAGAGACAGACATGGGAAATTAGATAACCGGTTAAGTAAGAAAAGCAGGAAGTGTAAGTAGCTCAAGTATAAACTAAGAGGAGAGGTGTAACGAGAAAAGTTTAGCGGAGAGATAACTGTGTCCTAGCAGTGACATATGGGTATTGACTAAGGGGGTTAGAATTAGAGGTGAAACTGGAAGAATGGGGGGGGGTCATCCAGGTGGGGAACATGCGCATATCCATGTGTACTTTATGTGTTCTTTCAGGAGTCTTTTAAATGCAACCTTTGAGCCTGCTGAACTAATAGCAGTAGCTAGGGTGTTCCAAATTTTGCCTATGTAGTTAGGGAAGAGGGAGTCCCCTGATGTGCTGTTGGTCTTGGTGACCTTGACTATTTTTTTGTTGCTAGAGTAAAGTTGTCTAGTTTTAGCTTATAGTTCTAGTAGACTGGCCAAAGCTGGAGTTTTGTCTGGGAGTAGTAGGATATTGTGGGCAAAGGCACATTGATGACAGTTTAGGAGATTAAGGAATTCAAGCCAGCCAGGTTGTTTTAGGGAATGTGGTGGGCTTGGTAGGGAGCACCAGTACACATTTTGCAATTTCATTGTAACAGGTGTTGAGTTTGGCAATTTCGGTTTTGGTTAAGTTGGTGAGAATGGGTGAGGTATAAACAGTGTGGAAAGGAGGCAAGTTTGAGCAATTGTTATCCTAGCAGGTTGTGTTAGAAATGGCTTATTTTTATATAGACTGCCCATTTTCTTGTGGATATTTTTAACGGTTTGACTTGTGTGATGATCAGATTTGAGGTTATCATCAATGGTCAAGCCTAGCAATTTAGTGCGAGTGTCAGGGGAGATTTCTTTTAATAGCTTCCTTGACTTCTGCATTAAACCACCAGCTTTCCTTATGTATGTACCTTGCTTCCATACTTGGCTCAGCTGCACATCTGTTTTCTAGTCCTCACACAGGCTGTTTTGAGGTGCTGTCATTCTTCCTCAACTCTAGCAATTTCCTCTTCTTGATGAGGTGCTAGACCCCCTGACTAACACCTTGAACTCTTGTGCTTTCCCTCCAGTCAACTTCCAGGTATTCACCCCAGTCTTTGCTGACCTTTGACCATTCTCTGACCATTGCTTACACATGATTGTATCAGCCAATGGTTTATTCTGTGGGCTGTTTCACTGGGGATGTCTTTGCTTTCACAGATTGCACTCCAGTGCTTTTCCTTTCTAGGAGGAAGTCTGAGTTGCATGTTGGCTACTCCTGAACATGATATTGTGACTGTCTCTCTTGCTAAACGATGGCCACTATCATTCCATTTGCTCAACAGAAATCTAGAATGGCATTTCCTTTATTCCTATTACCCCATCCATGTGAACCCAGACAGTCCTCGCATCCTGTTTTGTCTGTCCCGATATGTGCACCCACTCTCCCATCATCAATTCCTGTTGTCCCACTTCATTTAGAAGGTCCTGCAACTAACGTCTGAATACACTTTTCTTTACTATTGCATGCCTGCCGCAGGAAATAGGCCGAGATCATGAATATTGTCTTATCCTGACAACAAAGTCTGACTGTCATGTGTCAGTCATTCATTCTGATGACATCCTTCATTGTCTTCTGAAGCCTCTCCCTCACCACAACTCTCACATCTTTTCTAGTCTATCCTCCTCCTGAGTAGTAGACTCTTATCACAAGCCAAGTTGCTACTCTGCCCTTCCATTTTGTCTCCTGGATTCACAGGATGCCCAGCCTTCTCCTTACCTTCATGTCATCCACATTGAATGAAAGCTGGATGTAAAGCCATCCAGCCTCCCAAACATGAACTAAAGATTGCTGCACTCAGTGAATGCAGCAATCCTTAGTTCATGTTTGGGAGGTTGACTGGCTTTACATCCACCTTTCATTCAATCTCTGGTAACCCAACCTAGGCAACTGGACACCAACCAGCCAGCAGCTTACTGACCCAGGACTTCTGGGCTTTATAGTGGGCACATATTGGCCAATAATGCCATATACACCCCTCTCACCATTAACATATGCTGCTGTAAACTCCATTCTTGGGTGAGTTTGAGGTAGAAATGTTCAGCAAATGTTTGGAAGATGGTGGGATTCCTCAGAGACACAAGGAAAGTTTGCAAATTCCATATAGGCATTGGCCGGAGTTCAGGATTGAACCTTGTGAATGGGAGGCAAAGACCTTCACCATTATGCCACCTGCAAACAGATTTTATAATCCTAATCAATCTAAATGAATAGAAAGTCTGTAGGCATCAATGCCAGTATACAGTGTGTATATTGTCAGAAGGCAAGTTCATGGTCTGTAGTTCTTAGGATGGCTTGCAGGTTCACTCCTGAGGATTATAATTTTTCCTATTGTTAAACAAGTTGGGATCTGCTCAGCACGTGCATACAAGTAATTCTTACTCAAGCCAAAATCTTTGTGAAAAGATGTTAATGCCTTTAGCCAGAAGTTATATACTACATCTGGACATGGGGTTTTGGAGCTCTTAAATTTTCTCAATTTCTCTGTCCATTACTTAATCGCATTTCATATTCTTTATATTATAGTTCCTTACCGTTTCTTTTTATTATTCTATCCATTCAGCAACATTGTTATGTTCAAGATGGTCTTCAAACACTTCTCCCTCCAAAATCTACTTCTTTCTTTTTTGCTGGTGGTTTTATTAATTTTGCTTTTTGTCTTTAGTTTCTATAAAATCTTTCTGGGTCATCAATGAATTGCTTATTTCATACTTTTCTTTTATAACTGCCTGCACACTTTCCAAGTTTTATGCCTGTACTGATATTTTTAGTTTATTATTGGTAATAATATACAATAAATCTTGGTCTGTTTTGATAACCACATGTTGATTTTACCACATCGATCTTGTACGTATTTTTGATTATCTATATTCTTCCAACAGTGATACTCCTTGTCTTAACTGCTTCATTATTTTCTCTAGTAAATGCTTCTGTGGTGGCATTTTACATGTTTCCGTCATTTCCTCTATTACTGTACATTTTTGTGGTAAAACTTTATCCATTATTAGTTTAGCTGCACAGTAATATAATCTATTTATGTTATATCATTTGATTTTCTCTTAAAAATCCTGATTACTGTATTCATGTTTTACTAATCTTCCCACATTTTGGGTCTTATTTATTTTCTGTAATCCATTTCTTTCGTCTGTCTTAACAGGTCTATCCATCTGTATTAAATCAAGCCAGTCTTCTCTTAAATAATTACGTATTATCGCAACCATATTTCTGAAGCCCCATAATTTATAAAGTTTTCAAGAAACCATGTCTGTAAACCTAACAATGAGTGTGTAGTGTTAAGTAGTATTGTTTCAGATTGCTTTTCACATAGGAAGAGGAATAACGGAAAAATTCCTCTTCCCTGGAGCGTCCTTTCCCAAACTATACACCTGACTACTGCTTCTCAGTCCTTAATGTTACAAATCCTGAAAGTCACCACGTTTCCAACAAGACAAAGAGTGGGGAACATGGCTCATTCAGATAAAGTGACTCACTTTGAAAGCTCCTTTTGCAGGTACCTGATCAGTTGTCACACATCCCTGTTACAGTCTGGTCTCTCAGAAGGTACGTTAATTCACTCTTAAGTCTGAGTTCTCTTTGGGGAGGTTTACAGAAATTACTCATTGACTTTTTTCTGCAATGATATTTTTAGTCGCTGTCTATGAAACCGAACTTACTAAGTGCGTTACTGGCTTTAAAAACAGTAAAACACTTTTCCTTAACTGGAAGTATACATCCAACCCCGTGCACTCCAAAGAGTTATGATCCATAATCCGGAATGCAGGATTTCTAAAGGTGGGTACCACTGTGAAGTTCACAGAAGACATGAAGCGCACCAGGGATGAATACAAAATTTTACCATTATTTCTCTTGCTGCTTCATACCCACTGTGACACAGTAACACTTACTTGTTTACACACCCCTTTTAAGGTAAACATAGGTGTTTTCACACAAACATAACGAATTATGGCATTGCGGAAATGTGGTTGCGATAATACGCAAGTACCTAATTTTCTTATGGATTTAGACAGTCTTCTTTGCTCTCAGATTCCTACAAGTAACAGTAATCTACAGAAAGTTCCAGAAAATCCTCCTGTTATATAACCTCTTCATATGTACCCTGCTTCATCTGATACTCCTTCATATGGGAATCCTTTGGTCCATCACTTTAAAATCTTACCCGTGTCATTATTGTCACAGTTTCCTGTTCCTCCCCTTGCTGGACTTTCATACTAGCTTTCTACAGATGGCTCCAGACAAGGTCGCCAGATTTCCGACTGGCCAGGTAGGGACAAAGTAAAGACGACTTAAAAAAAAAAAAAAAAAAAAAAAAAAGGTCTTCCACGTCTTTAATGCGGAACATCAGAGTTCCGCATTAAACAGAAGTAGCTCTGTTGATTTTTATTTGATACCGTATATGGCCAATCAAAAATCGCTAAACATGGAGCTACTTCTGTTTAATGTGGAACTGCGATGTTTTGATTGGCCTGTATACCGGTATACAGGCCAATCAAAAATCGCTAAACACGGAGCTTCGTTTAACTCCACATTAAACACAAGAAGCTCCGTGTTTAGCGATTTTTGATTGGCCCGTATGACGGTATACGGGCCAATCAAAAAAAAAAAGTGGAGGCTGCCCAGGATTTAAACTGGCAGGACGGGACTCGGGATCAGGCTGCTGATCTCAGGACAGTCCCGCCCAAATAGGGATGTCTGGCAACCCTGGCTCCAGATTACCATACTAAAAATCTTCTTCAGATACCTCTTGCTCCACCTTTTGTCTCATTAATCTGGGGACCCATAATTTCATCATGCTGCAACATTGCCTGTACTGGATTCTCTGCATTAAACCCATCACTTTGCAGATAATCCATAACCTCAGTTTCTGTGCGTTAACTTCTACCTTACTAACCCCTCTTTTCGACATGCTACTTTTTTTTTATTTTCTGTACTTTGGCATGTTCCATATATGGGTGCCTTTGCCTGTTATTTCTCTTCAAATATCTTTGGGGTTGCTATTTTCAATTGATTAGTTTGTGTTTCTCCTTTTCATAAATATTGTGCCACACATATGTCTCTATTTTCCAGTCACTTACTTTTTTATAGCTTTAAAAAAAATCCTGATTTTTTCCCTTTATATTTTCGCACTTTGAGGGGTTTTTTTTCAGGTGGCCTAAAGTTACTTCACCTATGTAATGTTTTTCATAAATCTGTTGAATAATGAATGCAAATTTTTATTTGAAGTTTTTCTTGTGCCAGTATACTTCTTTCCTCTATTTTTTCTGAACCTTTTAAATATCTTCTATCTAGAAAATCTGGCCTTCTTGGACAGTAATAACAATACATTCACTTCTTCCTTATCCTCAGTATACCACTTTGTCATCTTTATGGCTCTTTCTGGCCTGTCAGTTTTTGCATTTTTTGTTGCAGACTAACTTCCTTCAACAGGGGGCCATCTTCCCTGAAGTCTGGCCTAACCCTGTTGTAGATAAGTTTTCGTTACCTGAGGATTCTATACTGCCTTTTTTTCCAAGTCCTAGCACCAATGAATACATCAAGATTGTGCACTTCTTTATCCTGGAACCTGTGTGCCCAGCTGTCATTTTTTTTAAACTACCATCCTCCATAATATACGCTACATAAGTAGTCTATATCAGTGTCACCTTGGTGAGATTGTGAGAAAATATGATCCACCACCCGAAGGTACTCATCAAGACCTGCGTCCAGTGTACTATGTCTGATGTACATACTCATTCTATGCAACTTTAACTATGTAAACTGTTTACAAACACCACCGGGTTTGGGATTGTGACTAAAAAAGAGTTTTTGGATTAGCTTACCTACCAAGTTAATTATTGTTAAATAAATAAATGTCATTTTGAGCTCAAAAGAATACTTGGGATGCATGGGGACTTGCAGCTGGTGGACAGGATTAAGGAGCTGTTAATGAGCCTTTTCCTGTGGTTTAGTATTCCAGAGTTTGACTCCCTCAGCCTCCATTGTCTAATTATGGGACTCTGAGCAAGTCACTCAACCAAAATTGTCCCCAAGCAGAGTCTGAAAAAGGCTCATGGAGATCACTGCTCTACCCTGGTTATCAAAACAGAAATAAGATACAGTAATGCACAAAAGATCAAGACATGACTGAACAGATTTTGCCAGTTTCTGTCAATGAGAAGTACTTGGATTCTTTAATTAGCAAGCATTAAAACTGGCCACTGGGAAAAGGCACTGCAAGTCAGAGGAACCTCAACTTTGTCTTAAACAAATGTCAATAAAAATGCATACATTTTACCAGGAAAGTCCAAGTGGGTTACAACAGCCCATTTTCAACAGAGCCCCAGGGAGAAAAGCTTTATTTTAATATAGAAAATAAAGACAGACTTCAAAGACATTGTATAAAAACTAATTGGAAATTATACATTTCAAAAAATAATAAACAATACTGTAAGATATACAGAGACACCAAAAATATATTACAAAGAGGACAATGAGAAAAAATAAAGTAAAGCAGTATATTCTCAAAACTTGCAAGATATGCCCTTGCAACCCCCCCTCTTAATACCATTCACTCCCCCACCCACTACCTCTCTCAGCCCCCTATCAACAACATACTCTTGGCAAGCTTGGCTACTCATGTTCCCAGCTACCTACCACATAATACTAACTTCTTGTAGCAACAACTGCTAATGGCTGTTATGTAACTCAAAAACAGTTTGTATAAATTGTTCACTGATGAATCTCAACTACATTTTAACCATGGTTAGTATATGTCACCATATTTTAAAATTGTACTATGCTCTACAGCTGTTTTACATCTGTTTTCTTCTTGTCTTGCGTCCTTAACTTGACTAATGTCTATATTTAAACGCTATGTTCTTTTAACTTTATAATGCAAATAATAATGTGGAGCTTTTCTCCCCGGGCCTCCGCTGAAAACGGACCTGTGTCCAGTCGGACTCCCCGGTTAACAAATGTAAATAAATAAATAAATAAATATGCAATTCTGGAGAGCCTCCTTTTGGCAATTCACAGTAGTAGTAAGTCATGCATTTAGATTAACTATAACTATAAAGGGAGAGAGATCGGGACAGATTAGAATAAACTGGCAGGAGATAAGAGGTTATGTAAAGTGGGAAAGAGGGTAGGATGGCCAGGTGAAGGTGAGGAAGAGAATCTGTACAGAAAGGGGTGGAGAAAAGTACAAAATGAAAAAACAAATAACTAGTAAAGTAAACATAAATGCAGAAGCTGACATGGTAAAGTAATTCTCAACCATTCAGAGAAAAAGGCAACTATGTAAAAAGACGGAAGAAAAACTGACAGCATTACTAGAAAATAAGAAGTTATGTACTCACCATAACGTTCCATCTGAGTAGGTAAACTTCATTTGTCTGCAACCTGTGGGATACGGATCCGATCTCGGATCCGAGACGGCAACTTTACAAAGCTTAGATCTGAGCTCCTAGCTCCTCCCCTTACCCATAATCCCCTGCCAACCCTGACTGACCTCAGATCAAGTTTGCCCGCAAGCACTATAGTGGATAACTAACTACATTATCAGAAATGGTACATCACTATATGACATGAAACACATCTGAAGGTCAGGGGGACGGTTGCACACAAATAAAGTTTACCTACTCAGATGGAACGTTATGGTGAGTACATAACTTCTTAATCTGAAGTAGTTAACTTCATTTGGTCTGCAACCTGTGGGACAGAGTCCCCAGCTACCTAAACTTTGGGCAGCCTTCATGGAAGGATATTCCGGAGCACTGCGTAGCCGAAAGAAGTACTCCCTCTGGAGGTAATGTCCAATTTATAATGATTGATGAAGGTATGAGATGAGGCCCAAGTGGCTGTTGAACAGATATCATCCAAGGAAACCCTGGATTTAAAGGCGGCAGATGTAGCCATAGCCCTAGATGAATGGGCACGAACTCCTTGAGGTGCAAGCCTGCCGGAATTTTGATACGCTGTAATGATGCACTGTGAAATCCATCTCGATAAGGAAACTTTCAAGACCGGTTTACCTAGATTAAATTTGGCAAAGGAGATGAACAACTGGTCGGATTGTCTATGACCAGATGTCCTATGAATGTAAAATCTAAGTTGTCTGTGCACGTCCAAAGAGTGTAGTCTGTACTCCCCTTTGTTCTGGTAGTTAGGAAAGAGGACCAGCAAATTGATAGATTGGTTAATATTAGATTCAGAAACTACCTTCGGGAGGAAGGAGGGATTGGTCCTGAGGTAAACCCTATCCTTGTGAAAGGCTAAGTATGGGGGTTTCACAGAAAGAGCTTGCAATTCAGATACTCTCCTGGCTGAAGTAATGACCACAAGAAAGGCTGTTTTCCAAGACAAATATTTGAGGTCTACTGAAGATGCCGGTTTGAATGGAGGAGCTGTCAGTGCTTGTAATACCAAGGTCAAATCCCATGGAGGTACCGCTTCCTTTATTGGAGGTTTAAGAAGAAAGGTGGTCTTTAGGAACGTTTTGCACAGTTTTGTAGTAATCAAAGGACCCATTTCAGTACCTACGTGATAATGAGAGATAGCTGCTAACTGAACCTTAACTGTAGAACAGCTAGCTCCGCCATTAAAAAGACCTGAAAGAAAGTCCAGCACCGCAGGCAAGGGGGCTGTAAAAGGATCCAAATTATGGAGTTCTGCCCAGATAGAGAAACGTTTCCATTTACTACCATAGACCTGCCTAGTAGAGGGCTTGTGCGCTGCTACTAGGACAGTTTTAACTGGAGAAGAGATACCGGGAGTCCTAGCTACAAGTGGAACTGGAGCAGCCAAGCCATAAGCTTGAGAGGCTGGCCAGGTCGGGAAGTGGGAGCCCCAGGGGGTGGGAGATTAGATCCGGAAGGGGAGCTAGAATCCAGGGCGGACTCACTCAATGAGACCAGAGGTAAGGGAACCAAGCTTGGCGAGGCCAGAATGGGGCAATGAGGATCATCCTGCTCCCCAACCAACTGGCTTTCTGAAGAAGTTTCAGCATGAGGGGAGAGGAGGGTAGGCATAGAGAAGACCGGGTGGCCAAGCATGCACCAAGGCGTCCCTCAGGGCTTCCCCGGCAGGGGGAATATGAGAGCGAAGTAATCGTTGCATTTCGTGTTTGAGGGAGATGTGAAAAGATCGCAACAGGGCTGCCCCCTAATGGCAAAAATTCGACTCGCTACTCAAGGATTGAGGGACCACTCTTAAGGTGAAAGGATGGTGAGACTCAGTCTGTCCACCAGGATGTTGGTCCGTCCCAGAATGTGCGTTGCAATGAGAAAGCGGTTGGTGGAGATCGCCCATTCCCACACTCTCACTGCTTCTCGACAGAGTGGGTAAGACCTGGTTCCCCCTTGTTTGTTGATATACCATACCACAGACATACTGTCCGTCTGGATTGCAATTGTTCCTACAGGCAGAAGGCTCTGAAGTGCTTGCAACGACAACAGCACTGCCCTCATCTCTAGAACATTTATGTGCAATAAGGTCTCCAAATCGTTCCACGTGCCTTGGACCGTCCTGCCCGAATAATGCCCCCCACCCAAGACGAGAGGCGTCCGTGGTCACCGTGGCGAGGGGGGGGGGCGTGGCAGAGGTCTGGCGATTGAAGCCACCAAACGAGAGCCCTCTTGCAGGCCCTGCTGAGAGAAATGGGGTGACTCAAGGGGTACCGATGAAGGGACCATTGGACTTGGAGAGTCCACTGTAGAATCCTCATGTTCAGACGTGCCATGGGAAGAAGGTTTATTGTGGCTGCCATGGACCCCAGGGCCCTCAGAACCAATCCCGCCAGAGGTTTTGAAGACTGAAAGATGGCCCGCACGTGTGCCCTCAAAGTGTGCAGCAGGTCGGGAGTTAAGAAGACTAGTTGCCTGTTGGTGTCCAGTCTGGCCCCAATAAAATCTATCACATGAGTCGGGGTGAGAGAGGACTTGTCTAAGTTTATAGTGATCCCTAGTTGCGAAGCAAGGTTGAGGAAGTAGTCCCTGGCTAAGCATAGTAGATGCCTTGCTGGGGTGGTGAGGAGCAAGGAGTCCAGGTACGGGAAAACCTGCATTCCCTGGAGTCTCATGTTGGCTGCTATCACTGCTAACACCTTGGTGAACACCCTGGGGGCTGAGGTGAGACCAAAGGGAAGGACCCTGAATTGATAATGACTGGCTCCCAGCTGGAAGCAGAGAAACCTCCTGGATCGTACGTCCATCAATATGTGGTAGTACGTGTCCTTGAGGTCTACCGAGCACATCCTGTCGTTCTCCCGCAAGAGGGGGAGAATAGATTGAAGAGTGACCATCCGGAACTTTTCTTTGGTTACTGACAGGTTTAGTAGGGAAAGATCGAGGATGGGCCTTAGGGTCCCCCGTCTTTTTTGGCACCAAAAAGAACCTTGAGTAGTAACCTCATCTGGACTGGCCTGGGGGGACGCGCTGGACAGCTCCTTTTTCTAAAAGCTGCCGAACTTCTGCAGCTGCAGCCTCCCTCTGATTGGGTGTAACATCGGGGAGGTGTTCGGGAGTGTAGGGAATGTAAGAAAGGGGAATTTTGTATCCTCTGGATATGATACGAAGCATCCAGCGGTCTGTTGTAATGGACTCCCAAGCTGCCAGGTGCCTCGAGAAGCGCCCCCCGACTGCCTCCAGAGTGGAGCAGTCGGGCAACCCCTCAGGGTTGCTGCGTGGCCGATCAAAGAAGGCTTCTCTGGACCCAAAGTTTTTCGGGCCCCCTCTGCCTCTAGGGCGGCATCCACCCTGTCCTCCTCTGCCGCAAAAGGACTGGGAGTCCGGAGCGGACTGGGATTGTTGCGACTTTCGGAATCACATCTTCTTCTGTCCCTTTTGGTTCCTGGAGAAGGACCTCTGGGGAGCCGAGAAGCGGACTCCAACAGCAGACGTCTTCCCGTCCTTTTCACTCTGGACTAAAGTCTCGCGAACTGTCTTGCCAAATAAGGCAGAACCATCAAAGGGGGCATTCGCAAAGGACGCCTTGAAGGGTTCCGCAAAATCACAATGTCGGAGCCAGGCCTGACGCCTCATAACTAGGCCCGCTCCGCCGGCTCTAGCGGCTCCCTCTGTAGCGTGGGATACAAGCTGCATAGAGGTGTTGGATATAGACCTAAGAGTGGCCATGCGAGTGGAGTACAACTGTTTGTCCTTCGCCGACATGGACTCTGGGGGCGATGCAGCGTACTCTTTAATAAGGTCTCGCTGCAGCCGAATCACATGTGCCATGTAGTTCAGGGACCTTACAGCGAAAGTCGCTGAACTAAACACCCGCTTCCCAAGATGGTCCATCGAACAAGACTCCTTGCTCGAGGGATGGACTGAGGAACTCTCTTGGGCTACCTCCCTCTTGGTGGCTGCCGCCACCAACATGGCATCTACTGGGGGTCCCTTGCTCCAATGTGACTTCTCAGAGGGGGGGCTTAGGATTCTGTCTGGACGTTTAGGGACTGGCTCCACAGTGTCCGGCTACTTCCATGCCCTAGTGTTAATAACGTCCACTAAGGGGTTGGCCGGAGTGGACACCCAAGAGGTAGATGGGCCTGCTTCGAACGCCTCCAGGAACACGGATTCGTCCGAGGAAGCCTTGGGGGTGGACCACCCCCCCCCGATCCTAAGCATTTCCATGAGGTCTCCAAAGGAGACATCCTCGGGGGGTGACCTTGGGGAGCCTTCCCCCTCATCCAAATCCGTGTCTTCTGTCAAGGACTCGGGCGAGTCCACGTGCCTCCTCTTGCACTTTCGCTTGTGAGGAACATCCTCGGGGGGGGGGGCTGTCAGAGGATGTCTCACCAGCCACATCTTGTTCCAGGGGAATGACCCGAGACGTCAAAGCAGGCTGTCCCTGTGGCCGGGTGATGGAAGCCTGACCCAACCGAGATGGAGTGCGTGACAGAGCCGAAGCAAGGACCGGGGGCCTGGATGCACACAACAGAGCCCTCTCCACCACATCGAAGGCTGAGGGAGAGCCGCTCTCTCTGGGATCCGAGAGCAGACCCTCGCCCGGATCCGATGGATGGATCGGAACCGGCGCCAAGAGCATCGGATCCGAAGGACCAGTGTGCTCCGACCTGGATGGAGCCGAAGGCACACCGACCCCCACGGATCTGAAGCTCAGACCACGGCTCCGAGAGCTCGGATCCGACAGACTCGAAGGAAGAGTCGGAGCCGAAGTACCCGATACTGTTGGCACCGACCCACCCCTTGCTCCAACGCTGCCCGGCTCAGAGCGCTCCGAACCCGGGAAGCGGTTCGGAGAAGGAGTTATCGGGGCAAAGAAGGGTGTTGAGCTCCCCCCCAGAGGAGGGGAGGCAGGAGCACTCCCATCTGCAGTTGGGCCTGGATGAACCTTCGCATCATCCGGTCCAAATCTGCATCCGAAAGGCTACGGGTGGATCTCGACGAGGCCACCAAGGCTGGCTGGGAGTGCCGCCTCGATGACCTCGACGGAGATCGGGTCTCCTCCTCCTCGGGTCCCGGTGAGAAGCATGGAGACCGGAGCCGAGAAGGGGGAGACCTAGAAGCCCTGGAGGGAGAGACCCGCTTAGCCGGAAGGGGGCCGAAGCGGAGCCCTTGGCCCGCCGCTTGTGGTGCTTCTCCCTCTCCTCCGGCGCAGAAGCGGGAGTTTGAGTCCCGGCCGGGGGGAGAGAGGCAGGAGTGGCTGCCACCGAAGCCTGGGAGGAGGCCACAGAAGCACCGGAGGCAAGAGTCGTGCTAGGATCAGCTTCGACCTCCGGTCCTTCAGTGCCCTGGGGTTGAACGCCGTGCAGATAGAACACCCAGAGGAAAGGTGTTCAACCCCAAGGCACCGGACACACCGAGTGTGGCCATCTGCTGGGGAGAGCTTATGGCCACACTCGGTGCACTTAGAAAATATTGGTTTTGGGGCCTCAAACATTCTAAACTAAAGAAAAACTCACTCAGTAGGCCCCAAACACACTAAACACACACACACAAACTATGACCAGCGAGGGATGGAGAGGAAAAAATTGGCTAGAATTCAAAAAGGTCATCTAAAAAGGAGGTTATGACAAGGGAAACCTAACCACACAAAACACTCTCACAAGTTTAATATAGAAAATTAAGAAATGAGGACTTATCTGACTAAACAAACCAGGAGTTCACAATCTAGCTGCTGTTCAGAAGCGTGGCAAACTAGATCTGAGGTCAGTCAGGGCTGGCAGGGGATTATGGGTAAGGGGAGGAGCTAGGAGCTCGGATCTAAGCTTTGTAAAGTTGCCGGCTCGGATCCGAGATTGGATCCGTATCCCAAAGGTTGCAGACCAAATGAAGTTAACTACTTTAGATTAAGAGTTATATACTTACCATAACTCGGCATCTGTGCTATACAGTGTCATTATTCATCACAAATGGGTCAGAGTACCCTCTCAACTACTATGTACCCTGGGTGACCTCAAGGAAGAATATGCTGGAGCATGGAGGAACCAAAGGAAGACCTGTTCCTAGACACCAAGTCCAATTTGCAGTGCAAAATGATAGTGTGTGGTTTGAGCAAGTTGCAGCAGCACAAATCTCATCCAGGGAAAGTCTAGTCAAGAAGGCTGAAGATGCAGCAATGGACCTAGTAGAGTGGCCCTTAGCTGTTCTGGATAATTCCAAATGCGTACCATCATAAATGTAGGAAATACAACCAGCAATCCACCTGGAAATAGTCACTTTAGAAACCACCTGGCCCTTTCTGTTTTAAGAGAAGACCACAAACAGCTGGTTCGACTTCCTAAATTCCTCAGTCCTTTTTTGATAAAAATACACTTGCCTATGGATGTCTGAACAATGCAAGATATATCCTCATTTATTAGAGTAATTAGGTAAGACCAGTAGTTGAATCAATTGATTGAGGTTAGCCTCTGAAGCCACTTTGGGAAGAAAGGAAGGATTTGTTCTAAACGGTTACCCTGTCCTTATGAAATCATGAACGGAGGCTTAATTCTTAGAGTCTGAAGTTCTGAAACTCTTTTGGCAGAGGGCAGACTTCCAAGTAAGGATGTTGCAAGAAGCAGCCGGTTCGAAAGGTTTTTGCATCTGGGACTGCAGCACCAATGCCAAATCCCATGGCGGGGATGGATCTTTAATAGAAAGTCTAAGGAGAAAAACTCCTTTCAGAAAGGCTTTGCACAGTTTAGAAGAAAAGGTAGGCTCCTCGTTCACATGGAAATTAGAAATAGCCTCTAACTGGAGCTTAAAGGTAGAAAAACTCACCCCATCCTGAAAAAGGGAAGATAAGAAGTGTAAAATATCATGAATATGGGCCGAAAAGGGATCCAGATTACATTGTCTAGCCCAAACTGAAAAGCTTTTCCATTTACTGAAACAGACTTTCTTTGTAGATGGCTTTTGAGGAGCCAAGACAATGTTCTTCACTGGCGAAGGAAGCCTGGACTGTGAAAGGATTCCTGGAACTGAAGAAATCATGCAGTTAGATGAAGGCTTCAGAGATTGGGAAGTGGAAGCCCCCAGGGATGGGAAATTAGATCCAGAACATGATCCAGTATCCAAGGCAGACACTTCAGATGAGACTTTAAAAAGAACCACCACATCTGGCGAGGTCAGAAAGAGGGAATAAGGATGAGAGGGGTCTTCAGGCATCGAGCTTTTTGCAAGACTCTGGGCATTAGGGGAGTAGGAGGATAAGCACAGAGGAGAACCAAAGGCCGATCATGAATCAGAGCGCCCCTGGTTGACTCCCCCGGTGGAGGGATCAAGGCAAAGTAATTGCTGCATTTAAGGTTTACAGGAGAAGAAAAAGATCACAGCATGGTTGACCCCAATGGTCAAATATTTGTCTTGCCACTGATGGATTCTGGGACCACTCATGAGGACTCACGACAGTCCTACTGAGTTTGCCGGCCAGCACTTTGAAACTTCCGGGAATTTAAGTTACAAAAAAAAAGGCACCTGGAAGACATCACCCATTCCCACACTTGCATGGTCTCCTTGCACAGAGGATAAGATTGTGTTCCCCCTTGCTTGTTGATATACCAGACCACTGCCATGTTGCCCATTTGAATTGCTATGGGTCCCCAGAGGGAGGCAGTCATGAAAGGCTTGCAATGTTAGGACTGCTCTCATGTCCAGGACATTTATGTGCAATTTGGTCTCTGTGGGGGACCACATGGTCACTGTACCCTGGGTGGAAGAAGACAAAATGACCTGCATAGGAATAGGTCTGGAGACTGAAGCCACCAAGCAAGAGGATTCTTGCACACCTGAGTCAACTTTATCTTCATGGACATGGGCTGAACTAGAGGGGACCACTGGACTGCAAAGGTCCAAAGAAGAATTTGCATGTGACATCTGGTGAGGGGAACCAACTGAATGGAAGCTGTCACAAAAACCTAATGCTTGGAGAATTAAGTGAACTGACAGACATGCTAGATCCAGCAAAAGAGAGAGACCGGACTTCGAATGAGTTGGAACCTGCGGGGAGGCAGTGCTGCAGTCTCTGATACTGTGCCCAGCTGAACCCGATGAATTACAGGTTTTGGCACGGTACAGACTGGACTTGGGAAGATTCACTGTGATGCCTAAATGCTGGAAAAGACTGAGGACATATCTGGTGGTCATAGACAGTTGATGCCTCCTGGGAGCCATGAGGAGCCAATCATCCAGGTACGAAAGACCTGGAAACCTGTAGCCAGAGATGAGCTGCCACCAGTGCCATGCATTTGGTAAACACCCAGGAGGGGGGGGGGGTTGTGGCGAGTCCAAATGGCAGGGCTCTGAATTGGTAAGGATTGGCCCCTAACCAAAAGCATAAGTGCCTCCTGGAGCGTCTGTCAATCTTTATATGATAGTATGAGTCCTTGAGATCCACTGAGCACATGCAATAGTCCTTGCAAAATAGAGGCACAATGGAGGGTACAGTGACCATCCAAAACCTGGACTTCTTCATGGACAAATTTAGTTCACTAAGTCCAGAATTGGAAGCAGGCCCCCGGTCTTCTCTGGCACCAAAAAGAAGCGAGAGTAAGTTCCAGACCCTAGTTGTCCTGTTAGACTTCATTAAAAAAAAAGTCATACAAGAGGTCCTTTCACCTAGATACAGGTCAACTCCCTTTGGTGGGGTGGAACATCTGGAAGAATCTTTCGATTGGGGTGTTAAAGGTATAAGGAATGGAGTAACCCCTGAAAATTTTTTTAGCACCCACTGATCAGAGGAGAGACTTGTCCAGGATAGTGGGTGAAAGGAGAGTCGACCCCCCAAATGCCTCCAGGGCAGGACAGTCTGGCAGCTTCACAGGAACACTGAAAAGGCTTTTCAGAGAAGGGTTCCCACATGCCCTGGTTCTGCTGATTCCCTGCCCCGTCTCGCAGAAGAGGACTCCTAGGGAGCATCCTGAAAGGAAGACAGAGTCCTTTGGAACCAACGTTTCTTACTTCCCTATCTGGGTCTTAGAAAAGGACTATTGGGGAGTAGAAAACTTTATCCCTACCACGGACAGAGTCTTGCCTTCCTGCTCACTGCGGGTCAAGGTTTCCTTAACATACAATCCAAACAAGATGGATCCATCAAAAGGAGGCATTAGTGAAAGACGCCTTGAAGGGTTCCGCAAACCCACACAGGCAAAGCCAGGCATGCCACCAGATAGCAACGCCGATGCCTGCCGCTCAAGAGTCAGCCTCTGGAGAATTGGAGATCAGCCTCATCAAAGCATTAGCCAAGAAGGTTAGAGTAAACAGTCTCGGAGAGACTTCCTTAAGGCTCTCCGGACACAAAAACGCTGACAAAGAAGTGGTGATCTCCGAAACCAAATCCCTCTGAAGCTAGGTAAAATTGGCCAAGTAGTTAGTTGCTCACAGATCAAAACAGCAAAGGCAAACACACACCTTCCAAAGCTGTCAGTTGGCAGAGACTCCCTGTTCGGGGAATAAACTGAGGAGCTTTGCTCCGCTAGCTCCTTCTTACTAGTAGCGGCCACCATGCTGGCATCGATGGAGACCCCTTTGCTCCAAAATGCTCCATATTTGGGAGGACTGAGGAATTTGTCAGCTTTCTTGGGCACTGGTTCTACCATGTCCAATTCCTTTCAAGCCCTGCTGGCAGTAAGGTCCACAAGCTTGTCAGTGGGTTGGAGGGGGGGGGGGGACACCCAGGTAGAAGATGGGCCTGTCTTTAAGGCCTTCTAGAACATGGACTCCTCTGAAGAAGTGGATGGGGAAGACCACCCACCTCTCTGCTTAAGAACCTAGAGGATGTCCCCAATGGAAACCTCCTCAGGCGGGAGTCTGGGGAACCCATTCCCCCTCCTCAAAGTCAGTGTCCTCAGTGAGGAGCTCTCTGGGGGTTCCTCCATGGTGGGCTCAGGAGAGGACTCTGATGAGACAGGTACCCCAAGCAGGTAATTGCCCATCTGAAGGCGCTCTTGGGAGGGCTGAATCTGGATGGATGATGAAGCATCAGCACCCAAACCAGAGAAAGGCTGGGGGGGACCTAGAGAAGATGAAGAGGTAACTGCCAAACTGGAGAAGGTCCCTCTCCACCTTTCAGGAGGCCGATGGGCTGGATGAAGCACCTCTCCCCTCCCCTGTGGCCAGGTAAACCTGGGAAGGGACCCCAACACAGCACCGATGCCCCCGACAATACAAGTCCCAAGCTGTCCAGTGCTGAAGCCCCCAGGGGAAGGGAATAAAATTTGGACCCCAAATCAACCCCCAACGAACTCATACAAACCCCTCAGAGGTGAGACACACCCTTTTCCGAAGGCAATGGAATAAAGCCAGCCAGGATCCCTGACGTAGTCCAGAAGGGGGGGGGGATATCGGACACAGTCAGCCTCTCACTGGAAATTCCCTGGTCCTGACATTCCAACCCTTAATGGACTGGAAGAGGAGAGTGTAATCCTGTAGATAGGGAGGATCCCCTGGCCACTTGGGCAAGGGGCAGTACCAATCCAACTCAGTTTGAGCCTTGAGGAAGCTCCTCATCATCCTAAACAATTTCAGAGGGAAAAAGATTTCTGTAGGACCTGGATGAAACTGAAGAGTGACCAGATAGTCTTGGAAACAGGATCTGCTCCAGCAAATCGGATCTGACTTCCTGGAGGACAGAGATGGGGAACTTTCGATTATTATAGGATTTGACAGAACTGTCGGCTCCAACAGTCTAGTAGGATCTGAAGTCTTCAAAGGCATGCCTATCAGACCCAAGAAGCTGGTCGGATCTGGAGACGGCTTGCACCTACTTGGATCTGAAGACCTCCACTTCGTGGAAGTCTTGGATCCGAAAGTCTGATCAGAGGCTCTCGGAATGGCAGATCTCAGATCTGGTGATCTGCAATCCAAGACCCTCGGCTTCTTAGAGTGAAAGGAAAAAGAGGACCCCCCCCCCCAGAAGGAGAAGGAGGCGGCCTCATTTCAGGCTCCTGAGAGGGCTTGGAAGTGAATCCAAGGGCAGAGGACCACCCTAAACCAAGTCCTTCAGAAGAAGCTTTTTATGGCTCTCTACAAGAGCCCTGGGGATGAATGAGGCACAAATGTCACATTCAATCTCCAGGTGCGCCGATCCTAAGCAATAAAGACATTCCTCATGCAAGTCGGAACATGGCATCTTCCAACCATACGTGGAGCATCTCTTAAATCCAGCAAACACACACACACACACACACACACACACACACACACACACACACACACACACACACGCACACATGCACGGACGCACGCACATGCACGGACGCACGCACACGCACACACCCACCAGCAACAACAAAATAACCAAAAAGACATTTAACTTTGTTTAACCTAAATAAAAGAATTATTATAACCTCACTTTTGCTTTTTTCTAACTAGCCTAACTAGAAAAAGGGCAAGAAAAATACTGCAAGAGGAATGTAACCTAACTAAACAACTAGTTAAAATGTGGGAGGGGAGGTCATGCAACTAAACTACCTAAAACTATTCAAAACTAGGCAAAAATAAGCTATAACCCAAAAAAAGAAGGCACTTTACCTGTAACCAATAGCCTGAGCTCTGTGGATCACATAGGAGCATTTGAGCAACAAACGAGATTTGAGGGTTAGAACATAGCAAGGGATCATGGAAAGGGGAGGAGCCTGACCTCTGGATCTGTCTGACAGTTGCCGGCTCAGATCTGAGGTCGGATCCAAGACTCATTCGTGATGAATTATGACATGGATAGCATCAGATTGGATGGTAAAGATGACTAATGTTTAGTTTATACAAGAAGCTCTCTGTATTGGTAGCCTTAAAAGACTAGTGCCACGTGGACAGTGTGGCATTAACAGCGATATGGCTCACAGAGAAGAAAGCACAGATTAACCTACAAGGGTTCCAGTAGAAGATAACATTCAATGAAAATCAGCTCTCTACATAAGGGAAAAACAATAAAAAATTAACAGAGTGAAAGTGACATTACAGAATACCAAGGAAACAAGAAATGGCACTACAATCCACATAGGGATTACCTGGAATTGTTCACTTCAATTCGAATGAAAAAAAAGGGCAACAACAGAAGAAGTACTTATGCACTTACCATAACGTTCCATGCGTTTTGTCCATCTCCGCCTTTCTCACATATGGGTCATCTTGGCCGTATATAAAAGCCCGTGGCCTCCAACTAAGCTGCTTGGCATTCTACCATTCCCAGAATGTACTTCCCCATTACCTCATATCTTGTTTGCCCAATAAAAGTAAAGTACAGTTTTGTACCTACCATAAATGTAGATGTCCGATAGGTATGCATCTGCAGTCCTAACATATGGGTTGTCCTGCCTCAGGCAGCCCTTCGGTCGGCCGGATTCCAAAGTCTGGGTCTGGCCTCGGCTGATGTCGCACTTCACCCAACGTCATAGCTGCTGTGTATTGGGTATAAAGGCATCAGCCGACGCCATTTTCCTCAGTGTTTCTTGCCCCAGATGCCAGGTGCCCTCTAGGAAGGCTAAATTTGGATAAATGCAAATAATTCCAAACAGTAGAGAGCAAACAATATAATAATGTATATACATATATACAAACAAATACACCATAATAGATTCCCCCAGCTAGCTACAAGAGGGGTAAATACCCTAGGAATACCACAGAGGGGAAGGAGGGCGGGTAATCCTGACTGCAGATGCATACCTATCGGACATCTACATTTATGGTAGGTACAAAACTGTACTATGTCCTTCAAGGATGCATCTGCAGTCCTAACATATGGGTAGAATACCATAGCCAAACTGGGGGAGGAGGTACTAAGATATAGATGGTGTAGTTAAGATCCCTTGCAAAACAGCAGTTGCAAAACCTGCTCGGGATCTGGAGTATAAAGGAAGATTATAATGCTTGGCAAATGTATGCACGGAGCTCCAAGTAGCATCTTCTAAAATGTCTTTGGTAGCCACTCCTCGTAGGAAAGCTGTAGTGGTGGCTGTAGCTCTTGTGGAGTGAGGCCTGATATTTTCTGGAGTTGTCTTTCCATGAAAAGAGTAGCAAAATCTAATGCAATTTCCTATCCATTTTGAAATTGTCTGTTTTGGAATTGCTTTTCCTTGCATTGCTGTTGCATATGCTACCAGAAGCTGGTCAGTTTTTCTGTTGGTCTTAGTTCTGTCCAGATAGTAGCGTAATTGTCTGTGCACATCCAAGGTATGCAGTAGTCTTTCCCCCCTGTTCTGTGGGTTGGGGAAGAATGTAGGTAAGTGAATCGCTTGGTTCAATGATACTCTGGAGACCACTTCTGGCATAAAAGTAGGGTTAGGTCTCAGAGACACTCTATCCTGATGGAAGATAAGGAAGGGCTGTACTGCCATTAATGCCTGTAACTCAGATACCCTTCTTGCTGAAGTGATTGCAAGCAGGAAAGCAGTTTTCCAAGATAAGAACTGTAATTCTGCTGTTGCTGCTGGTTCAAAAGGGGGAAGTGTTAACTTTTCCAGCACAAAGTTAAGATCCCATGTAGGCAAAGGTGGTTTCCTTGGAGGCTTTACATTTTTAATTCCTCTCAGGAACTGCCTGAGTAGAGGATGAGAGAAGACTGGAGGATCCATGTTGTATTCTGATGAAATTGCTGATGCATGAATCTTAATGGAGGAGTAGGACAGGCCATTGTGGAAGAGTTCTGCTAAGTATTCCAGGATGTTTGCTATGTTTGCAAATGATACATTTTCCCCTTTTGCTGCACTCCAAATGAGGTATCTTTTCCATTTGGCTGAATAAGTCTTCCTTGTGGAGGGTCTGCGAGCCTCCAGGATAATGTCCTTAACCCTCTGAGATAAATCTGGGTTATTTTGTTTTATGCAATATTCCAAGCAGCCTGCTGTAGTGTTTTCAAGTTTGGATGTAGGATCTTGTAGTTGTTCTGTGTTAGAAGTAAAGGACATAGAGGTAGAGGCCATGCGTGTGTCCGAGACATGCTTCTCAGTAGCGGGTACCAATGTTGCCTCGGCCAGTCAGGATTATCCTTGGCTGATCCTCTTTGATCTTCAGTAGGACTTTGTACATCAAAGGAAGAGGTGGGAATGCATATGCTGTCAGGTTTTTCCAGCTGAAGGATAGGGAGTCCACCCTCCAAGCAAGTGGGTGGTATGCTCTTGTGCAGAATTTCTTCAATTGGTGGTTGTGTGGGGAGGCGAACAGGTCTATTTCTGGTAGTCCCCATTTCTTTGTTATGGTTTTGAAGATATCTGGATGCAGCATCCATTCGTGAGCATCCGTGGTAGTTCTGCTTAAGGTGTCTGCTAGTGAATTTTCTTTTCCTGGTACAAATCTGGCCTGGAGTTGAATGTTGAGGTTCAGGGCCACGTTCCACAGGTCCATTGCCATCCGGCATAGAGAATATGAGTGTGTACCTCCCTGTTTGATGTACCACATGACTGTGGTGTTGTCCGTCCTTATCAGCAGGTGACCTTGTTGAAGAAATGGTCTGAATGCCTGGATTGCATGTTTCACTGCCAGCATCTCCTTTTGATTTATGTGTAGATTCAGCTGGTCTTGTGTCCATAGGCCTTGTATACACTTGTCCACCATGTGCGCCCCCCAGCCTAGGTCTGAGGCATCCGTGGTGATGGTCTGGCTTGGATGAGGTTTGTGGAAAGGCAATCCTCTGTTCAACTGACAGGCCTGAGCCCACCACAGGAATTCTTGCTTCAGGCATGGAATTATTGGAATCTGGGCTTCTAGACTGTGCTTGTGTTGAGACCATACATTCCTTAGGTACCATTGCAACTTTCCCATATGCAGTCTGGCATGCGGAATCAATATTATGCAAGATGCCATGTAACCCAGGGCTTGTAGGACTTTCCTTGCAGTAAGCTGGGTCTGTGTTGTTAATGTCATGAAATAGAGTGGTAGTTGCTTTTGTTTTTCTTCTGTGAGAAATGCCATCTGAGTTGATGTGTCCAGTTCTGCACCCAAGAATGTTATCCTTTGGGATGGTACCAGCCTTGACTTTTGCATGTTGACTGTGTATCCCAAGGCTTGCAGCAGTTGTATAACCTTTTCCAAAAATTTTGTCTTGTTGTCCACTTGTATTAGGCAGTCGTCCAGGTATGGGTAAATTTGAATTCCCTGAAGCCTGCAATGAGCAATTACTGATGCCAGGCATTTCGTGAATACTCTGGGTGCAGTAGATAAGCCAAAGGGCAATGCTGAGAATTGATAATGCTCTGATCCTGCAAGAAATCTGAGGTGTCTTCTGCAATCTGGTCGTATAGGGACGTGCAGGTATGCCTCCTTGAGATCTAGAGTCACCAGCCAAGACTCCTTGCCCAGCATGGGAAGAATTTGCTGTAGGGTCAGCATTTTGAATTTTGGAACAATGAGGTATGTGTTCAGAGCGGACAGGTCGAGAATAGGCCTCCATTGATTTTCTTTTCTTGGTACAAGGAAAAGTCTGGAGTAAAATCCTTGTCCTTGTTCCATAGGGTACCTTTTCTATAGCTCTCATCCTTAGTAGGTTGTTGATTTGTCTTAGAGCATTTGTTTTTTGGCTTGGTGGTAGGTTTGGCATTCCTCTCTTTTTTGGTAGAGTGTGGAAGTGAAACCTGTAGCCTTTGTCTATTGTTTGTAAAGTACATTTGTCTCCTGTAATGTAATGCCAGTTTACGGAAAATAAGGCTAGTTTTCCGCCCAAGGGTGCTTCCAGTTGTTCCCTGGTAGGCGTAATCAGAGCCAAGTCATTGTGTCTGTCCTGTGGAAGTGGTTGTAGCTGAATCTGTGGCAGTACTTCTCTGGTTGTTAGGCTGCCACTGACATCCCCTGTAGGCACCCCTGGATTGACCTCTGCCTCTTGGGCGTCTATTTCTGCCTCTCTGTGCTCTGGAGGTGTCTGGAAAGGACCAATTCTTTAAAGGCCAATTTCTGCTAAACCTCGGAGGTTGGACCTGTAAGAAATCCTTGACTGTTTGGACAGATTTTGCTTTTTCTTCCACCTTCTTTAGAACCTGCTGTGCAGGGGAGCCAAACAAACTTTGTTTCTCCATAGGAGCATCTAGGAGTTTTGACTTAACATGGTCTGGTAAGGATTGTTCTTTTAACCAGGCATGCCTTCTAATCACTGTTCCAGTCATAGCTGATCTAAAGGAAGTCTCCAGTGCATCATAGCCACATTTTAAGAAATGGTTACTGACCTGCTGAGAGTTATGTACCAAATCCTGAAGGGACTTACGGTCTATAGGTTCAGGAGAGGACAGTTTTTTATTTAGCTGGTCTAACAAAAATTCCTGGTACTGAATCATGTGAAATTGACAGTTTAAGGCCCTGGCCGAAAGAGTAGCAGAAGTATAAACCTTTTTACCCCATCTCTCTAATGCTCTAGATTCCCTTTCAGAGGGGAGAGGGTTTTTGGCAGAGGCAGCTGCTACAGCTTTGGGGCCCTGTGAAATGGTTTCAGGATCTGCAATAGGAGCCTTATACAAATGGTAGTGTGTGTCCGGGACCCTGTAATATCTGTCAGGCTTGGCAGGGGCCGGAGGGAGAGAATCAGGGGCAGTACAGGCATCATTATATGCATCATCAACAACTGTTAGTACTGGAGGAATGGCTAAAGGCCTATGCTGTGGTAAATGTAAAAAGGTCCTTAGCCTTTTCCTTGAATCTGAAAAATCCTGGCCCTGCCATTGGAAATATTCTCTCATAGCATGTAAGGTTTCCCCAAAAGAAAATTCTTCAGGAGGAGAGGCAGAAGGAATGGAGTCTTCTGCATCAGAATCCTCATAAGGAGAATATGGGCCTTCCGGAGGGTCTGAAATATCTGAGTCATCCAAGGAATAGTCTGTAGAAACAGGATCCGGGGGTTCAGTTCTAGGCCTCTTATCTGGAGGGGGTTGAGAGGCCCTGTCTGGGTGAGGTTGGGATCCCCTGATCAAAGAAATGAGATCCTCAGCCAGGCTGAGCATTTGGGAACTAGAGGTAGGCCTGTGTGAGGGAGTTTTAGCAGGTAAGGCCTTAGAAGATTTAGCTGCTTTAGCCCTGGAAAAAGCCTTGATAGACATAGATGCAGGGGGTCTAGCAGCTCCACGTGCAGGGGTAGATATGTCTAAAGGAATAGTATCTGATAAATCCTGGGTGCCTGCTTCAGCAGGGGTAATTTCAGTAGCAGATTCAGCCATGCTCTGTGAGGCCTCGGCTATTGGACGCAAGCTTTCGGCCGAAGGAAGAACCGAGGACTCGGTTTCAGCCGAAACAGAGACACTCGCGGTTGGCCTAACCGTGGTTTCAGCCGAAACCGCGGACCGCGAGTGTCGGTCCTTTTCCTTACGCTTTTTAGCTAATTGTGTAGTCTGAGTCTCCGACTGAATTTTGTATGCAAAAGCGGGACCAAAGAACTCCTCTGCAAACTCCGACCGACGTCTAAGCGTCCGTCGGTTGAAGGAAGCACAGGCTAGACAAGCTGATACATCGTGGTCTGGGCCTAAACAAGGAAGGCAGTAAGAGTGGAAATCCCTATGAGGTATTTGTTTCCCACAAGTTAAACAATTATTTACTTTTTCTGACATCGGCTGAGGCAAGAAAGAGTCCCCAACGGGGTACTTAGCTTTTTAGAAGTCTTCGGTAGTAGAAATCTCTGGATCTGACCGACCGGCACTTGCGAACAGCTTCTGCTTCGGGCACCACGCAGCAAGAAAGACTGAGGAAAATGGCGTCGGCTGATGCCTTTATACCCAATACACAGCAGCTATGATGTCGGGTGAAGTGCGACATCAGCCGAGGCCAGACCCAGACTTTGGAATCCGGCCGACCGAAGGGCTGCCTGAGGCAGGACAACCCATATGTTAGGACTGCAGATGCATCCTTGAAGGACATCCAGTGGTTATATAAAAAAGAAGAGGGCAAAAATAATAATACCCCCAGTGTTCAAGGAAACATTTCAGAATAACAAGGAATCCTTTAAGACCTCATTTTGTATCACCTGTTCTTCCGGGAGTCTCAGAAGGGGGCCAGTGGGAGTGTTGTGAGAATAAAGGTGAAGATGGACAACACACGTGGAATGTAATGTTAAGTACATAACTCCTTTATATGTTGTTGCCAATCTTGCCTTTATTCTCACATATGGGACAGTGTCCCTGGCCACCTGCACCTTGGGTGGCTCACAGAAGAATATTCTTCAGGAGGCCAAATCCACTTTGTAATGAGCAATGAAAGTATGGCGATTTGACCATGTGGCTGCTTCCCAAATATTGTCTAAGGATTCTCTGGCCAGAAAAGCTGAAGTAGCAGCATGTGATTTGACTGGTGTAAGCAAAGTACAGTTTTGTACCTACCATAAATGTAGATGTCCGAACTGGATAGCATCTGCAGTCATAACAAGTGGGTTGTCATCTCTGTTGGTCTTCAGGTATAAAAGCATCAATTTTCCTCAGTGTTTCTTGCCCCAGATGCCAGTAGCCCTGTGGCTTGCAGGCTAAAATTTGGATAGATGCCAATGTTTCCAAATAGATAGAGGTAAACACAGCAATAAGCATATATGTACATATATACAAACAAATACACCATAAAAGACTCCCCAACAGCTAGCTATTAGGAGGTAAACACCCTAGGAGGTACCACACAGAAGGAGGAGGGGGATCCTGACTGCAGATGCTATCCAGTTCGGACATCTACATTTATGGTAGGTACAAAACTGTACTATGTCCTTCATGGATGCATCTGCAGTCATGTAGAATGAGGTCTTATGTTCTGTGGAATTGGTTTTCCATGGAAGGAGTAACAGTATCGTATGCAATTTCCTATCCATTTGGAGATTGTCTGTTTGGAAATAGCTTTTCCTTCCCTTCCTGTTGCATAGGCTACAAAAGTTGGTCAGTCTTTCTGCTATTTTTGTTCTGTCCAGTAGCTGTCTATGTACACATCCAGGTATGCAGTATATTCTTTCCTCTGTTTTGTGGGTTGGGAAAGAAGGTAGGTAGGTGGATTGCCTGGTTTAAAGACACTCTGGATACCAATTAGTCCTCATGGACACTCTATCTTGGTGGAAGATTAGGAAGGGTTGCACTGCCATTAAGGCCTGTAGTTCTGAAACCCTCCTTGCTGAAGTAATTGCCAGTAGGAAAGCAGTTTTCCATGACAGGTGTTGTAGGTCTGCTGTTGCTGCTGGTTCAAAGGGTGATAGTGTCAACTTTTCTAGCACAAAGTTTAAATCCCAAGCTGGTAATGGTGGTTTCCTTGGAGGTTTTACATTCTTGATTCCTCTGAGGAACTGCCAGGTGGATCAAAGCTGTATTCTGCTGAAATAGCTGATGCATGTATCTTGATGGAGGAGTAGGACAGGCCTGAATGAAAGAATGTTAGGCATATCTATGTTTGACAAAATGACAAACCTTTTCCATTTTCCAGCATAGTTCCTTCTTGTTGAAGGTTTCAAGAATAATGTCTTTAACTCTTTGGGAAAGTTCTGGATTAGCTGCTGCTATGTGATGTTCCATGCAGTCAGTTGCAGCGTTTTTAGGTTTGGATGTATGATGCTGTAGTTGTTCTGAGTTAACATCAAAGGCATCAGGAGCCACATATTGAGTAGTGGGTACCAGTGTTGCCTTGGCCAGTTTGGAGCTATCAGGATTATCCTTGGGCGTTCTTCCTTGATTTTTAGTAGTACCTTGTGTATCAAAGGAAGAGGTGGGAATGCATATGCTGTTAGGCCTTTCCAGTTGAAGGAGAGAGAGTCCACTTTCCATGCTAGTGGGTGGAATGTCCTTGTGCAGAATTTTTTGAGCTGGTGATTGAGAGGTGATGCGAATAGGTCTATCTGTGGCATTCCCCATTTCTGAGATGGTCTTGAAGATGTCCGGTGCAGCTTCCATGTATTGTCTTTCGAATGAGTGCCTCCCTGTTTGTTGATGTACCACATGACTGTGGTGTTGTCTGTCCTTATCATCAACTGGCCCTCTTTGAGAAATGGTTTGAACTTTTGGATTGCCAGTTTTACTGCCAGCATTTCTTTTAGATTGATGAACTCCTGTTTTAAGCATGGAATTAGTGGGATTTCTGTTTCTAGACTGTGTCTGTGTTGGGACCATAAATTCTTTAGGTACCACTGTAGTTTCCTCATATGTAGTCTGGCAAATGGGACCAAGATTATGCATGATGCCATGAAGCCCAAGGCCTGCAGAACCTTTCTTGCTGTTAACTTGTTCAGTTTTGTTAGTGCCAAGAAGTAAAGAGGAAGTTCTTTAGTCAGGAATGCCATTTGTTGTACTGTGTCCAATTCAGCCCAAGAATGTCCTTGTTTGGGATGGTATCAGCCTTTGATTTTGTAAATTGACTGTGTATCCCAGTCCTTGTAGCAAGTAAATGACCCTTTGTAAATCTGTTGTCAGCTTGCTTTTGTTGTCCTTGTAGCAGGCAGTCGTCCAGGTATGGGTAAATTTGAATTCCTGTAGTCTGCTGGGCGGGGATGACTGCCATTTGCATTGTGAAATACTCTGCAGTAGTAGATAAGCCAAAGGGCAATGCTGAGAATTGATAGTGCTCTGATCCTGCAAGAAATCTGAGGTATCTTCTGCAGATTGGTCGAATGGGGCGTGCAGGTATGCCTCCTTGAGATCTAGAGTTACCAGCCAAGACTCCTTGCCCAGCATGGGAAGAAGTTGCTGTAGGGTCAGCATTTTGAATTTTGGGACAATGATGTATGTATTTAAGGTGGAATTGGTCTCCAACTTTTTCCTTTCTTGGAACTAGGAATAGTCTGGAGTAGAACCCTTTCCTTGTTCTGCTGTTGGCACTCTTTCCACAGCTCTCATGTTTGCTAACTCCATTATCTGGCGAAACAGCCTCTTTTTTGATTTGGAGGTAGATTTGGCATTCCTCTTTGACTGGTAAAGTGTGGAAGTGAAACCGGTAAGCTTGATCTATGGTTTGTAAAATCCACTTGTCTTTTGTTATGTAGTGCCAGTTCTTTGAAAATAAGGTTAACTTTCCGCCTAGAGGAGCTGCTATTTGTTCGTCACTGTGGTTGTGCTGATGTAGTGGCAGTGTGTGTCTGTCTCTGTTTGTTACCTTTGCCACTGTAGTCCTCTGTAGGCACCTCCTCTGGATTAATTTCTGCCTCTTTGAAATTTTGTGGAGTCAGGAAAGGACCAATTTTAGGGCCCAAGTTCTGCTAAACCTTGGGGTTGAACCTGCAAGAAATCTTTAACAGTTTGAACAGATTTTGCCTTTTCTTCCATTTTCTTCATAACCTGCTGGGCAGGTGTACCAAACAAACTTGTCTTGTCCATAGGATCACTGTGCCTGTCATGGCTGATCTAAATGAAGCCTCCAGTGCATCATAGCCACATTTTAAGGAATGGTTGCTAACCTGTTGTATGTTATTTACCATCTCTAATACATATTTCTTATCAAGAGATTCATCAGTGGTTAGTTTTTAGTTAGTGATCAAGCATAAACTCTTGGTATTGTATCATGTGAAACTGACAGTTTAAAGCTCTAGCTGAGAGAGTAGCTGAAGTGTAGACCTTTTACCCCATCTGTCTAGTGACCTTGCTTCCCTTTCAGAAGGAATAGGCACCCTGTAAAATCTGTCTGGTTTGGCAGGGCTGGGGTAAAGAATCTGTCATCCACCACAGAGAGAACAGGAGGTATAGCAGGGCCTGTGCTGTGGGAGGTGCAGAAAGGTCCTAAGTCTTTAACTGTTCTGGCATGCAAGGTTTCCCTCCCCAAGGAATTCTTCTGGTGGGAAGCAGCTGGAATGGATTCTTCAGCATCAGAATTTCAAAATTGGAGAAGGGAGCCTCAGGCTGGTCAGTTATGTCTGATTCATCAGCAGAATCCTCAGGGGCTCTGCCTGTCTCTCTCTCTCTCTGGGGGCTGAGGTCTCCTGTCTGGAGATTGAGATCCTCTAATTAAAGAAAAAAAATCTTCTGCAAAAAAAAGCATTTGAGAACTAGAAGAGGGCCTGGATGTGGGAGGTTTAACAGGCACTGATTTAGTAGTCTTGGCTGCTTTAGCTGGGGGCGGCCTTAAATGGACATGGCAGGCAGAGGCCTATAGCACCACGTGCTGGGGTAGAGACATCCAAGGGATGGTGTCTGATAAGTCAACAAAATTTCTGAGGGTCGATTCAGGGGAGGTGCAGGGGCCTCAGTTGTAAGAATAGGTTCGGCTGGGCTAAAGCAAGGCCAGTAAGAGGAAATCTTTATGAGGTATTGTTTTCCCACAGGTTAAAACAATTGTTAACTTTTTCTGACGAGGAGGACAACCCACTTGTTATGACTGCAGATGCATCCATGAAGGACATTTGTCTACTTTGGAATTTTTTTAAATAAAGGATACAATTAGAAAGCCATTTTGACAAAGTAACTTTGGAAACTGGCAAACCTTTTCTTGTTTCAGAAAAGGAAACAAACAGATCTGCATTTCTGAAAGCCTTTGTTCTGTGTAGGTATTGATTAGGTGTAGGTATTAGATCCTTTGTCAAGATCTAATAATTGTAGCAGATATTCTCCTTTATTCTGGAAATTCGGGAAAAAGACCGGCAGTTCAATGGATTGAATGAGATTAGTTTCAGAGACTACTTTGAGCAGGAAGGAAGGGTTAGTTTGTAATGAAACTGTTTTTATGAAAAAGTAAATAGGGTGGCTTTACAGATAATGCTTGTACTTCAGAAACCCTTCTTGCTGAAGTAATAGCCACCAGAAAAATTGTTTTCCAAGGCAAGAATTTTAAATCACAAATTGCTGAAGGCTCAAATGGAGCACGAGTCAATCAAGATAATACAAAATTGAAATCCCAAGGTGCAGAAGGACTTCTGTAAGGTGGTTTCAGCAACAAGATTCCTTTTAAAATGGTTTTACAAAGCTTATGGAACATGACAAGGGAACCGTTCTCTCCTAGATGATAATTAGAAATCACAGCTAATTGGACCCTTACAGTAACTGTCACAGCTCCTTCGTTAAAAAACTTTCATTAGAAATTACAAAATGAAGTGCAGTGGACCAGTAAAAGGCTCAACATTCCTTTACATGACCCACAACACAAACCTTTTCCACTTGCTTTTGCAAAGTTTTTGTGTGGAAGATTTATGTGAAGAAAGTAAAATGAGTCTCACTAGGGAAGATAAATGAGGATGTCTGGCTATCACTGGATTCGGAGCAGCCATGCTGTCAATTTCAGATTCTTCAAGTCCAGAAGAACCATTCCTTACGGATGTGAAAGCAGATCTGGCACTGGGTCCAAAATCCATGGAGCTTCCTGAAGATGGGGCCAAACAAAGGAAGACCAAATCTGTCAGGGTCAGTAATAGGCAATAAGGAGGATTGTTCTCTCAAACAAACTTGCTTTCTGTAACATTTTGGGAATCAAGGGAGTTGGAGGATAAGCATATAGAAGTCCCAGGGGCCAATCGTGCACCAGTGCATACCTCGGTGACTCCCCCTGAGGGGGGATTAGGGCAAAGCAGCTGCTGCATTTGTTGTTCTTGGGTGATGCAGAGAGATCATAGCAAGGGTGACCCCATTTCTGGAAAAACGTTTCTGCAACTTCTTGTTTGAGAGACAACTTGTGAGGCATCAGAATTGCCCTGCTGAGCTTGTCCGCCATCACATTGGATTTCCCCAGAATGTGTGTTGCTATCCGAAAGTGGTTGGAAGATGTCAGTCAAACCTGAAGGGCTTCCCGACAAAGGGGATAAGATCTGGTTCTTCCCTGTTTGTTGATATATCAGACTACCGGGAAGTTCTCTGAATGGACTGCTATTATTCCCAGAGGAAGAGAGTGTCTTGAAAGGCTTGCAACGCTAGAAGCACTGCTCTGATCTCTGTCCTTCCCAGATATTGCCCTCCCCTACCCTATCTGGAAGGCATCCATGGTCACTGTGGCCTGGGGCTGACTGGCTACAAACGGACTACCTTGACTGACTTGATCGAAATAAATCCACCAATAAAAATCTTTCCTGCATACATCGGTTATCAAGATCTAGTAAGACACTGGAAGATCTAGTAAGGGCCATTAGGTCGACAACAACCACTGCAAAATTTGCATATGATGGCAGGCTACAGTTACAGTACTACTGAAGCTGCCATTGTTCCCAAGACTTTAAGTACTAGTTTTGTAGATGCTCTTTTCTTGTGAATAAGAACCTTGATATGATTTCTCAACTACATAATTCTGTCGGCTGGAAATCTTGCTATCATTTTTCTTGTATCTAAGCGTGCTCCTATGAAAATCAGATGTTGATCGGTTCTAGAGCAGATTTCTCTAAATTTATGGTAATTCCTAGAGGAGAGCAAAGATTTACAGTAGTTTCTCTTGCCCTTAAGAGATGATGCCTGGTCGTAGCAGTCAGGAGCCAGATGTCTAGGTACGGAAACACTTGGAATCCTTGACATCTCAAGTGAGCCGCAACCACTGCCATGCATTTGGAGGAGAACACTCTGGGGGCTGCAGTGAGGCCAAAGGGCAGGGCTCGAAACTGGTAATGACTGGCTCCCAGTTGGAAACCCAGATGCCTTCTGAAGCACCTGTTTGCTTTTATATGGTAGTACACATCCTGAAGCTCTATTTAGTACAGCCAATTATCTTTTCCTACAAAAGAAATTGACTGTACAGTGACCATTCAGAACTTTCTCTTTATGACAGACTTGTTTAGTTTGCCAAGGTCCAGAATAAGTCTCCAGTTCCCCGTTTTCTTTAACGCCAAAAAGAATCTGGAGTAAGTTCAAAATCCTCATTGGTCTGACGGGACTTCTTGGATGACTTGTCTAGCAACTTTTGAAACTTCCTCGATCCCCTTGACCATGTGGCGTCTCTGGGATTCTTTTGTTTTAAGGAAGGGGATGGGCTAAGCAGATGAAATAACCTCTGCATATTATTTGACGCACCCATTTTTCAGTTGTAATACAAAGTCAGGCCTGTGGGTGCAGAGACAGCCGACCCCTGACTGTCTCCAGAGGTGAGCAATCGGGCCTCCCTTCAGGATTGCTGAAAGGGCTTGCCAAAGAAAGAATCTCCAGAGCCTCAATTTTGTGGGCCTTCCCTGCCGCGAGGGCGGCGTCTTCCATTATTGTTCCCTCCTCTGCCTCTGGGGGAACTTTCACCATGTGTGTCCTGGAAAGACCATTGAGATTTTCAGAACCATATCTTTCCACTACCTTTTTGGCCTTTGGGATAAGGTCTGGTCGGAGTGGAAAAACATACTCCTATGGCAGATGAGGTCTTGCCTTTCTCTTTACATCCGGTGAGTGTTTCTTTCACTTTGGGTCCAAAAAGAGATGAGCCATCGAAGGAGGCATTCACAAAGGAGGACTTGAAGTGCTCCACGAAATCGCAAAGTCGCATCCAGGCCTGCCTCCTAATAAAGATACCTGAACCTGCAGCTCTACCCACTCCATCCGCTGGATAAGAAATCAGTCTCATGGGGGAGTTAACTACTGTATTTGGGGTGGCGAGCTGAGAGGCTACCTTATCCGACACCTCATCAGCCACAGCTCCTTGCAGAGTATCTGACTGTTCCTTCAGCAGACCCCTCTGCAGCCTAGTAAAATGCATCAAATAATTCAGCGAATGCAAAGTAAAGCCTGCTGAAGAAAAGACATGCTTCCCATATCTATCCATCATCCTAAAATCCTTAATTAGGAGGACGAACAGTGAAACTGGTCTCAGGAAGTTCCTTTTTAATCACTGCCACCACAACCATTGCAGCTACTACAACTCTCTTAGTAAGAAACTGTTTATCAGGGAGAGAAGTGACATACTTATTTGGCCTCCTCGAGGTTGGATCAATGGAGTCTGGGGCCTCCCATGCCTTCCAAGAGATCAACTCAATAAGATCATTAGAAGGTGGGGTTCACTCAATATGTGGAAGTGCGGGATCCAAAACTCTTCAGGTATACAGACTCCTCAACTGAAGAAGTGTTGGGACTCCGTCCCCTCGCCGTTTTAACATTTCTAAAATCAAAAAAACGTAAAAAAGCGACAAGGCAAGAAATGTAAACCACTGAGAAAACTTTACTAAAAATCACTTAAGCGCTTTTTGTCAAGCAAGTGCCCAACTTCTTCAGAAACCAATCACATGTTGAACAATAAAAACACACATTATATACATAGTCATTTGGAGAACGAACGCTGCATCATCTCATTAATCAATTAACCATATAAAAGTAGAAATAACAAACAACTCCATATTCTCATAAGACCCATACTATTTTAAATGGGCACAAATATTTCCATTAATGAGAAATTATTAGTGTGCATAATAACACCACTACTGGTCATCTCTTAAGGCTTTTCAGCTTTAAGAGGCTTGAAATTGAACAAACGTCATTTATCCCAGGGTAACAGTACGCGTATAATCTTACCTGCCAAGATAACTCAGCTTCCTCCAATTGTAAAGGTCTAGGTCCACCCCTCTGGTTGATCTCTATGTGGTCTATTGCAACAAATCTAAAACTGTGATTGTGGTTAGTTGCAATATGTTTAGCCAGTGCGTTTTCCAGCTTCAGGTTTTTAATAGCATACATGTGCTCGTATATACGATCTCTTAGCCTTCTTTCGGTCTTCCCGATATAGAAGGCTGGGCACAATTTGCACCTAGCTAAATAAACCACAAAGGTTGAATTACAATTAAGTTTAAAGCCTATTTTATACGTATGGTTATTGATGTAGAAATGTGTACTTTCTTCAACATATTTACAATAGTTACAGCTCTGGCATTATACATTCCTACATTCAAAACTGTGAGTGGTTTTCTAGCCTCTAAAATACTCTTGATGTTTCTTCCCTTTTTATAGACAACCTTAGGTTTGAAGTCTAATTTGTTATAAATACTAGGGTATAGTTTAAACAATTCCCAGTTCTTAAAAATAATGTCTGTACATAATCCACTATCCATACTAAATGTTGTAATAAATGATGGTTTTGTAATCTCACCCGTAAGTGCCATAGCAGTCATATTAGTTACTTCCAACCCCTCAGAGCTTTGATGGTTGTTACACCCTCCACTATGTTGTTGACTGTGATCATTGTAAGTTACAGGACATTCTAGCTCATGTGACAAAATACTCACACCATCACAAGTTAATATATTTGTACAGTTATTCTTAATGACTGGTAACAAAGGTGAATAAATGTGATGACACCTTTTGTCAGTTATTTCTTGTATGAGCTTGTCCAGAAGCTCTTCCGGATAACCACGTGACAAAAACATGTTCCTAAGTGTCAAACATTCGTCATGGAAATCCGTATCTAAAGTAACCATTCTTGCAGCACAAACCAGCTGACCCTTCACTACAGACCTCTTTTGAAAGAACGGGTGACAGCTGGTGAAATGCAAGAAGGTGTTAGAATATGTCTTCTTTCGGTGAATTTTAGCAGTGTAACAATTAAGCGCCAAGTCCTTACTTAACCACACATCCAAGTAAGCAATGTTTTCAGTTGAAAATGTGTGTGTAAACTCTAAAAATTCAGTACTGTTGTTGAAGTACTGTAACATTTTATCAACTTCTTGCTCACACACATTTAAGAGAATAAATATGTCATCAAGAAACCTCGTATATAATAAAAAGTGCTCATGGTAGGTGTTCTGATGAGAAAATACATAATGGGATTCCCAATATGCCATAACCAAATTGGCTATACTGCCACCACACAGGGATCCCATTGCAACACCCACTTTTTGTAAATAAAACTCTCCTGCAAAAGTAAAAAAATTATAAGACAATACGAGGTCACCCAACAAAGTCACCAGATAGATTTCTCTGTCTGGTGCATTATGTTTTCTCATCATATGACTAACCCATTCAAGAGCAATATCTTGGGGTATGCTGCTATACAAGTCCTTGACATCAATTGTTAAAAGGTTACTATCTTTATTAAATTCGATGTTTTTAATAGTATCTAAGAATGACCATGAATCCTTACAGATCTGATTTTCCATGAGGACATATTTTTGAAGTATGGCATCCACTACCTTGGCACAGGAATACGTAGGAGATCCTCTACTATCCACCAACAATCTAAGTGGGGGGTTGTGAATGCTCTTATGGATTTTAGGAATACCGAAGACGCATGCGTATTTGGGAAAGGAGGTAGTCAAATAGGCGTGCGTTTCCAAGTCTATTCTACTCTCAATAAAGAGGTCTTCAATGCTATCTCTTATTATCTTGTAAGCACTGTTGACCTCAGATCTTGAACTGCACATGTATTTACCAGAATTTAACACTGCGTGTAGGCGATTCTCATAATCCAAGGTGGTAAAAACCACCAGCACACCACCCTTATCAGGTTTACAAAACCGTAAGTTTTGAGTTTTAAGGAACTGAAGGAACTCTTCTTCCGACCTAGAAATATTCAACACCCATACTTGTAGGATTTAGTCTTACCCAAATGTCTGACATCTTGTTCACAGCATCTTTCAAAAAACTCAATAGCAGGATGTAACGGAGGATTGAAAGTACTAGATACATACAATTTGTTAGGGTTATCAATATCTAAATTGTCACCCATTAGTAACTTGAAATTGAGTTTCCTGGCAAATAATTTAACATCAAGAATAGTATCAACGATATTGATGGCTTTAGATGGCACAAAACTAAAACCTTTAGACAACAATTCAAGCATGTCACTATCAAACTTAATATGGCTAAAATTGTATAGGTTAAAATCACCTATAGTGTTTTTAACAATTTCAGCAAGTGGTAAAAATACAATACCATCAGTATTAGGTCTGTCTAAATCATTGTCAAAGTCAGGCTTCATATTAATACAGCCATCAATAGGCAAATCAGTGCATGTATCATATAAACTAGATTCAGACAAGGGAACCTGATCACAAACTAATCCAGAATTAATAAAGTCCAGAGCTAGTTGTTGTTCAATTGTCTCAGTGTGGGTCTTGGTTGGTGGGAGTTCTTGTTCTTCGATCTTGCACCTAAAAAAGGGCGTTGCTGACTGTTGTTGTTATAATTACCCCCAATGCGGTTGTTATTATTACCACTCCTCAGTCTTTCACTCCATGGTGTACCAGTAGGTTCACCAGGCCTTTCATAATTACCCGGTAGATCATCGCCGTTAGGCCTATAATGAGGTAGGTCCATTTGCCCACTGTGAGATTGCTGAACAGGTGAATCCCCAACTTCATCCAGACATGGATTGTTAGAATGAAAATTAAACAACCCTTTCCTCCAGACCTGACCAATTGGAGGGTTTGGGTACCGCTGTACCTGATTTATAAGCGACACTGTCCCTTGTTAGTTTTTTAATCTGATTTTGCAGCTTAAATAAATAGTCATTTATGCTTACAAAAATACGAACATATTCATACTTATATCTGTTAAATTCAATGTCGTTAGATATAGATCTATAGAGAGTAATCATGTGCTGGGACAATTCGTCTATCCAGCAATTGTAATGTTTCACAATTAAGGCAATAAGTTCAAGCCCCTGTTTATCAAACAAATTCATAAGCTCCGTATGAAATGCAGAACCCGCTTCCAGTCCCGTAGGGTAGGGGGAACTCCTCAAGCCTTTAGGCACAATTTTAAGTGATAAACATTCGTTGAAATAAGCAACCTCAAGTTGCAATTTTTTAAGTTTTAATAAGCATGCATCAAAGGCTTTCAGTTTATCAGAAATGTTCTCATTAATGTCATTATTGCAACCATTCTTATCATATTGTTGGTCAGAGGCAGCTTGATTGTTTAACTTTAAACCATTAATTAAACAAAATTGGTTATTAAGCCAAGCAGGAGTATTAAAAATATTGTTGTTACCTGCATTTGATAATGGTGGTTGCCCAAATGGTACAGATAATCGCGTAGCGTCCGTCTGAGGCTGGGAAGGTATAATCAATAATTTTGAAGCACCATCAATCCCAGTACCGTCAATCAAGGGTCGGTTACTTTGACCATCAGAAACACGTGAAAGATTGTAAGATAATAGTTGAACATTACCATTAGACGAACCAGCAGAGGTGCCATCCAAATTGCTGTTAGAGTTAGGTTTAACCACTAATGCATTATCGTCGACTATGGGGGGTCGGCGTTCCATACAGCAATCGTCTAAGTCTACCTCAGTGACCCCTTCCTTGTTACGGGTTGCAAGTAAAGCACAATCCTTATTAATAAGCTGATTGAACTGCTCCTTTAATAAGTCCACAGTTGTAACATAAGACTTACGAAAATCACGGTTCTCAGCGTCAATCCTATCCAATCTGCAGCATAAACTCTCCAGCTTTTTACTAATGTTGTCAAATAAGTTGCCGACAACCGGGTGCACATCCACATCCAATAAGTCGGCGGCAGAAGTATTAGATATACTAGGTTTAAAAATAGCCGGTGTATCCTTGGCTATAAAAGAGTCCAAGTCGCTAATTTTACGAGATGCCATACCAAACTACGAAAAACAACCGGCAAAACACAAGTAAAACCAAAAAAAATAAAAAAGCGACAAGGCAAGAAATGTAAACCACTGAGAAAACTTTACTAAAAATCACTTAAGCGCTTTTCGTCAAGCAAGTGCCCGACTTCTTCAGAAACCAATCACATGTTGAACAATAAAAACACACATGTATATACATAGTCATTTGGAGAACGAACGCTGCATCATCTCATTAATCAATTAACCATTTAAAGTAGAAATAACAAGCAACTCCATATTCTCATAAGACCCATACTATTTTAAATGGGCACAAATATTTCCATTAATGAGAAATTATTAGTGTGCATAATAACACCACTACTAGTCATCTCTTAAGGCTTTTCAGCTTTAAGAGGCTTGAAACTGAACAAACGTCATTTATCCCGGGGTAACAGTACGCATATAATCTTACCTGCCAAGATAACTCAGCTTCCTCCAATTGTAAAGGTCTAGGTCCACCCCTCTGGTTGATCTCTATGTGGTCTATTGCAACAAATCTAAAACTGTGATTGTGGTTAGTTGCAATATGTTTAGCCAGTGCATTTCCAGCTTCAGTCTTAGGATCCCACTGTCCTTGTGGAAGGAGTGGATGAGAGGCAGAAGGCACCACTAGGTGATGGGAAAGAAGATCCTAGGAAGATTAGGCCTCTGAATGAGAAAGTCAATGCTCTCCTCATGGCCTCAAAAGTCCCCTGTCACTGATCTGAGGAACTCTCCAGAGCTGACAATCCGTGATCAGAGGAAGGAAGATCTGAGACTGAGGTAGGAGCGGAGTTCATCAGCACAGAAGCTCCAAGAGGCAAGATACGATCCCAAAGAAAAGGAAATCTGATCCCTGCCTCCAGATCCGGGGAGAGAGCTACAGCTCCCAGACTCCTCCTGCTCTGACAGAGTACAGGAACTCACAGCCAAAGTCAGAGCAGAAGATGGAGTGGGTCTCTGTACAGACAAGGCCACATCTGGACTTCCGGATCTCCCTGCTCCGAACTCAAGATACGGGTCGGGGGAGAAAGAGAAGGAACAGAAGAGGGGAGTGACTTCACTGGATATGATGCTCCTGGGCTCTGATCCAGCTGCAACTTGGCTAGAGCTGGTGTCTTCTATAGCCTTCTCACCATCCTATCCACATCTTCATCAGAAAGTCTCCTGGCTAAACAGGTGGAAAGGGAGGTGATCTCTATAAGATTGGATATGTGAGCCAAGAAGATGCTCTTTCTAGGAATGGTGATCAGCTCTGTATAGTTCCAATAATCAGAGCTGAGGGAATCAGAGCAGATAACTTAGAATGTTAAGAAGTTCCCTCGGATCCATAAATTGACTGGTTGGAAACAACTGTCAGAGCAGACAACTTTACCATTTTTTCTGCAGGCACTGAAGTTTCTGTCAGTGCCAGAGATCTTTTCTTTGGTTTGTCAGACTTCTAAGTGGAAGATGATGAAATGGAACTAGATTTGGAGGACTCCTTGCCACCTGAAATAGCTTCAGCAAAGGGGCCTTGAATCAAACCTTTAAGCATAAGCTTGTTACGTCTTTCTAAGACAGGTCTTTGGTTGAAGGCATGACATATACTGCAAGACTCATACAGATACAGAGAACTCAAACAATAAACACAACGTGTGAAAATCACTAAAGGTAATTTCCTTTCCACACGAAGTACACTTCTTAAAACCTAATAGTTTCTCTCCCTTGCCCTTCTGTGACATATTGATTAAGTAAAAAACACAACCATAAATTGTAATTAACTACTGTGTAAAACAGAAATCTAGAGAAGTCCTAATAAAAACGGACTCGAAAATCAACAGGAAGAAAAAGGTAGACTGGAACTACATATTGATCAAGTAAAACACACAAACAACCATAAATTGTAATTAACTACTGTGTAAAACAGAAATCTAGAGAAGTCCTAATAAAAATGGACTTGAAAAACAACAGGAAGAAAAAGGCAGACTAGAACTACTTTTTTAGTATGTAAAAGTTAGAATGGAGAGAAAGATAACATAAATAGCACACTACCTTTAGAAGGATAGGAAGGGGTTAAACCTACAAAAAAAAAAAAAAAAAATCTAAGAGTAAATCACTGCAAGCTAACAAGAACTTAACACTATGAGGAGATTTAAGAATAAGGAAATATAAGGAAATACTAGGAAAAAAATAGCAAAAACTCTCACTTGGCCCAGAGTTAACGAGAGGGCCACCTCTCCAGCAAAGCGGCAAACGAGATCTGAGGTAATGGGGAAGTGCATTCCGGGAAGAGTAGAATGGCCAAGAGCTTAGTTGGAGGAAACTAGCTTCTGTACAAGGCTGAGACGGATCGGACCCATATCTGAGAAGAAAGGCAAAAATGATAACACAATGAATGCTTACTCAAGAACTGTATGACTGTTAAGATATTATTGATGGAATACCTAAGCAAACAAAAAAATGGTTGCTGAAGCACTTGCATTACAGCACATCTCAGGAACTAGGTCACAGCAGAAGCCCTATATGAAACATGCCTATGGCTGTGTTGTGTCAGCCTTCATGCAAGGGCAAAATCTCATCTGGTGCTCTCGCATAAGGAAGGACATGGGATTCTAAGTACAGAACTTGAGTGCCACTAAGCAGTGGCCACAAAATGTGTGTAAGTTTCAAGTTGTAGAGTCAAGCCACACCATAATAAGCATGACAAACTTTAAGAAGAAGGAAAGCTTACTGTGGCATCAAAAAACATCAGTCTAGTAAAAGGTGCAGAACTATTATGCAGGAAAATAGAAATAAAAAAAAAAACATACAACACATGACAGTTAATTAATCAGACACAAAATGAGGTTATTGAAAAAGGTAACAGTTAAAGAAAAAAGTGAAAGTATAAACAAGTGCATGGACAGAAAATAAAACATACTATATAAAAGCAAAAGGCATTAGGAGTCATTTCTTCATGACCTTACTAGTCAAAACACTGAAGGACCAGACTCTAGAAAACAAAGTAAACTCTCCTAGGCAGGAAGTAAAACCTTTACAGGTACAGTATAGAGCTAAGGAACAAAATATATCAAGACTAAATGAAGAAGATGGAAATCTGGCAGATGGTAAGATAATACAGGGTCACCAAGCATTTTATTGTTTGCCCACTGCACTGCAATACAAAGGGCTTTAAGGCCTCTGAACACACTACAACAGACAAACTGCAACTAAATTGGAATTATCATCAGACTGGATTGTTAGCTTTGTCACTCTACTGCACAGTGCTACTGCAGGATACGCCATAAGGGTTTGTACTAAGATACTATACTGAGTCGTGTTCACTTTCTTGAAGGAGAAGTGCTATTCTCCCTCTGCATATCTGATTTAAGTGTTGCCCCCAAGTCTAGATAAGTTGGTTACTGTGCTATGCTTTATTTTACTTTATTAAAATTACTGTGATGTACAATATCATACAAATATTGTACCGTGTCTAATGCACTACATTTTGGTTGCTGTTGTTGCACTGCTGTGACAACTACTACGTGGCTTGGTATTCTGAGTGTTATACTGGTACTCTGGTATCCTGTATTACAGTTCCCTGGGATTCTGTTTGGGACCCTAGTATTCTGTTAGGTATGCAATCCAGACACTAAAAAAAAAAAAAAAAAAAAAAAAAAAATGATGATCTCATACCTTATTATATTGTTTTTGCTAGGATTGTTCTGAATTAATTAAAATCTATAATATTTGTATTGGACATTAATCCAGCTGTAAATAAATAAATAAAATCATTGTCTTTTACTTTAACATAATGTGGCATACTGAAATATTCATGTTATTTTGAGCCTTCTGTAATACACTGTGGCACTACTACTTGCGCCACATGCCAGTTGTGTGATAACCTGGTAATTTTTCTAAGCTACATGCACTACATTGCACATTTTTTTCTGCTAGCTGTAGTACTGGGCCTGTAAAGCTTCCGTTTACTGTGGTATTGCAGCCTGTACATATACCATACTACACTGCATTTGTGGAATTCCATGACACCCAACCCACTTGTCGAGATGTCCTAATATACTGCTGTGACATACTACCTAATAATGCACCGTGTCTAATGCACTACATTTTGGTTGCTGTTGTTGCACTGCTGTGACAACTACTACGTGGCTTGGTATTCTGAGTGTTATACTGGTACTCTGGTATCCTGTATTACAGTTCCCTGGGATTCTGTTTGGGACCCTAGTATTCTGTTAGGTATGCAATCCAGACACTAGTCTTATCAGCTTAATTTCTCCAAGTAGTTTTTAGTGCCCCCTTTCAACTCCCTATGAATGTTATCCTCATATAGCAAAGATCCATCTTTCCTCTCTTCATGCATAAAAGATCTACCTTCATGTGCTCTACACCAATTATCTCGGCCACAGTTTGCCGTTACTTGGCCTGCTGCCAGTCTGTTAGCAGTCGGTACCTTGAGGCAGTGCAGTAACCTGCCTTATGCACACTGATTGCTCCTCTACGCAACATTGCCATTTGTAAGAAGTGGACATATTTGCTCAAGTGGAGGCTGACCTCACCATGAAGATTATCAGCATACAGCCTTCTCCCACTCCACTATTATCCAACAATAAAATAAAATCTAGACATGCTTAGATCCGGAGGAAATCACTCCTAAAGCCTCTTGGGGATCACACACAAACCCAGACCTCAGCTACACAATCATATATCTACCTTCATACCTGCTTCCACCATTTCCACATATACTGCATAAAACACCAGCATCCAGCAATCCCATTCCTAAACGAGGAGTATTTGAGTAGCATGTCCAAGCTCTCCATGGCCACTCAAGCATGTCACCAAAAATATAGTGTCCTTGTCAGAGATGACTAAGCTGACATCCACAGTAGCATCCCACTTGCTAGGCTGAGCAACTAGATTGACAAGTCAGTCTTTTTTTTTTCCAGGGAAATAGGATTCGTGATAACACTGCGGCCCTTAAATTACTGCTTCATCAAAATTACAATACAGACACATGCTGATGGTTGCTGAAGTAGGGCTGAATGATTCAAAGCACAACACCCTAGGAGAAATTAAACAGTTGAACCCTCTCTCTGTATATGTGGCGGAGTCCAGAAAAAGACCATTCCTCAGCAGTATCCTTCAGTCACCATTAACAATGCCACAATATAAACAGAAAGTAAATGATTTGAATAACTGGCTGTATGAAGCACAACTATGTTAGGAACTTACCATAAATGTAGACACTTCAGCACATTCACAGCTGCAGTCATAATGTATGGGACATGCTACCTGCAGGTACTCCAATGGTCTGCCCAAATTCCAGAGATGCAACTTTCCCCACAGACTTTCGCCATCTCTCTTCCACTACTACGAAACGGCACTTGTGTCATAAGAGGAACATCAACCAATGATGTTTGCAGATCCTTCTTGCCCTGGTTATGCCAGGGGGAACCAGAACACAGCAGCCTAAGGGGACTAAGAAGGAACCACCCTCGAGTGACAGATCTACCTCAGAAGTAGCCAATCTTCCTCTTCACGAAGTGCAGCAAAATCAGGGAAGGAGGAGGCCTCCAAGGAGATGGAGGAGAAAGCAAGGGGAAAAAGGAGGACCTAACCCAGTTAAAAGGTGCCAGGAAAGAACAAAGGTGGAGGAAGGGTGGGAACATGGGCTGCAACAGTTAATGTATTCAAACATCTATGCTTATGGTAATCTATACTTATGGTAAGCTGCTAGCACAACTGTACTATGTTCATCTTACTGTTTACTGCTGTATTCATATGTGGGACAATTCATATAGTATAACAAAAGTGGATGGTAGGCTGTGAAAGTCAACTTATGAAAGCAGATCTTGGTAAGGAAGCAGAGGCAAAGTCTGCATTGCCCTAGATGTCACACTTGGGTTACAGTGGTTGGGGAAAGGGAAAACAGTGGACTAAGTAGCTGTTCCTAAAATGGACTGGGTGTTGATTCCTGAGGATTGCTGTCTCTACTGCAATAGCTATGCTGGAATGATATTAGACAGTCCCTGTGACGGTCTTGTCATAAGCAGAACTGCAGTAGCAAATGAAGTGCAAGCTATTTAGAAAGAGTTTGCTTATTTATTTGTTTTTCTTCTTTGACCTTGGTCAAGGACGCAGAGTTGATCGGAGTTTCTGAATTCTTTTGTTCTCTGCATGTACATCCAAACAGTGCAGGGTTTTCTTCCTTTATTCAGTGGCTTAGGAAAAAAACACAGTTAATAGAATGGCATGATGCAAGGGCATCTCATTCACTACTTTTGGTATGAAAAAGGAACTGGTTCAAAGTGATATCAGGTAGAGACCAAAGATTTCCTTGCAGGCCAGTGCCTGCAATTCTGAAATCCTTCTAGCAGAAGTGACGGACACCCAAATCAGAATCTGCCAGAATAAAAACTTAAAAAAGGACTGAAACAGATGGTTAAAAATGGTCAAGATGAGTTTTTTTTGAGATGTACCTGAGGGCCACATGGCTGACAGAGGTCAAAGGTGCGATACCACGTTCATAGACCATTTCACTGACACTCATGAATACAGGGAGAGGTTCATATAGAAGAATGAGCCTTTAAAATCATAAGAAACCAGTCATGAAGAGGTCTAAGAATTAATCCAGGATTAATGTCACGTGAAAGATTTGGGTCTTGGCCTCTGGACGGACACCAGAGGGATAACATTTTCCTAAGTGAAATATTCTTGTATTTGGTATTAAAGTTAAATCATCCAAGACACCAGCCTTAAAATGGTAAGGCTGGGATGTACAAGAGACCCTTTATGTTCACAGTAAGAAGGTCCATATGCTGAGGCAGCACCCTTTTTTCCCCTTGCTCATCTAGCAGGAGGGGAACCAGCAAGGCCTAGGTCAAACGAGAGCTGTTAGAATGACTTTTGGTCTGGCCTCTGATATTCTATAGGACCCAGGGGATGTATGGTAAAGGAGGAAGAACATTTAAAAACAGACCTGTCCACCTCATGAATAACGTAAGCATCTATCTTTCAAGCAGCTGGAATTGTTATTAGCCAGCAGTTCTTTCTCAGACTCCTGTTCTGTGTTGAAGCAAAACAGGTCTACTTCTGACATACCCCAATCTTGATCATGACCTACACAGACGGTCTACCAGCACGTTTACTTGGCAGGAACTGTAGATTGCACTGAAAATCATATCCCCTTCTTTATAGTGATCGTGTCAATAAAGCATGCTACTCTTTGCGATCACATCTGCCCTCCCTGCTGACATACAGTTAAACAGTGAGAAATGTTGTCTATTAATCATATTAATGTTGTATTTCAACAGGCAGTCACTGAAGCTACATGGTGATATAAAGCAAAGTATTTCCCTCATCACCACTGAAAAGGGGCTACATTCCTTATGCAGCAAAATTATTAGGTTCTCAAAAATCAATTCATAACTGTCAATTTTAGCTGTAGCTCAAACAGCCCCAGTAAAAATGATTTGCATCACAGATACAAGTTTGGGCTCATTTCAGCATTTAGAACCTTCTGTGTGTATCCTTGTTGATCTGTTGTCATATTGTGTTAAGTAAAATTAAAAACATGCAGTTTTAAGAAAAGTGTGCAAACTTAAAGGACAACCATGCCATAAACACATTTCTATTCCCCAGACTGTATTTTTCTTACAACAGAAATATCCTAATATTATCATATACTAAAAATACACAACTTAACAGCTTATTTATTTTGCTTTCTCTATATACTTATCAGCTTCAACGCATACCATGATGAGACAGAATGAAATGTCATAATATTCTCTTCACAAATTTCTTGCTCTTGAAACATTTTGCTAATCACATTTGAAAGCTTCTTGTCAAGGTACTTATAGCTCTTCTTTGTTAGTCCACATCCACTAGGGTGAAAAAGCTAATCAGACTAAACTTCACAGCTTTTTTACTGTATACTCTCACTTGCAACTGCATTCTGTCCCTCCCCTGTGGTCATAAACCTGAAGTCTACAGGTAAAGAAGTCTAGCAAACAGTGATATCAACTTCATTAATTAGCTGAGCTTTGCAAACCAGGAAATACAACATCCTTAACTTTCTTAAAGGAAGGAAGAAAAACAGAACCTGAAACTCACAAAATTTCACTTTTTAAAAAGACTGTAAACCTCTTCTGCTACTTCAAATTTCTGCAAGAACTCCTTACAGACTGTGTGAGATAATAAAAGCAAAGAAATATGAAGGAGTAACTGCAAACCAATTACTGACACATTTACTAAGGATTCACATATTTAACAGTTTTAGCTCATTGCTTTGTAGTCACCCATCTGTGTTCTGGTGACAGTCCAACTTCACCAAATATTGTCTACATATCCACATTACTGTACTGAAGTGGATATCTATGTTTTTCCTAACTCCATTCTGCAAATTCCTGCATTGCTTCTCTTGTATTCTTCCCTCTGCCTATCCCCCCCATTTCACCACTTGCCTATCAACCCCATTTTCACATTTAATTTGGTCAAAAAACAGAATCACCCAAAACACACACACACAGCCAGAAATGGCCCTTAAGCCATTGTTTTTTGTCCTCTGCATTTACATGGAGTATGGCAATGCTCACCAATGCCAAGTGGCAGTGAATGGCTGCTCATGTCTTATGGCAAAATCTGGCAAGTTTGTGCTATTGACCGCAGTAGTCTGGTTGTCCTCGCACAAAGCTGCTTAAACATACTGTTCTACAGGAACACAGAGTAAAAAGCCACTACTTTGAAACAGTTACTCTGGCAGTTCTGTACACTGCTGGATGTAATAAAGAGTAACTTTCTATGTGGAGTACTGTCATAAAATCAATTGACTGAAATTTTTTTTTGCCCATAGCATCAAGGGTTCGATTTCAGATGAATCTCATATAATTTCTTGGTGTGATGTTATAGGTCTACTTGCTTAAATCACCCCCATTTTTAACATTTTCCACAGTTATGAGTTATCAATGAGATATACTGGATACTTGCAAAAAATACTATTTGCATCAACATCCATCCCTACAACTATGACATTTATCCAACCTTGTTCTGCTTATCATAAGCCTGTTGTACCTCTTCTAACCCTTTACCCCTGTGTCACTCACTTCATGTTACAAAGCATGGCAGCTTAACAAGGAGAGCAGAACAAAACATATACATGAATTTTACATTATACAAAACATGTGTATTTCCATCTTTTCCTGTATCCACCCCTTCACTTCCACCCTTCTTTACTGCTGGGTATCCATTAGGCTGACTGATGTCGAGGTCATATCATGTTTTCTGCATAGTGACATAACTCTGCTGACGGATAATACAAATGTGCTACCTTGCTGCATTAAGGGATCAGTGCTCCTGTAGTGTGCAAGGTTTCAAAATCTGTGGTCGGATTCCATTTGTGATGATGGATGAAATGTTCATCTAATATAATGTAGAAACTGTCCGTAACTATGAAGAAGCATGAAGCGCACATTTTCAGGATATTCGGCCCTACACAAATAATTAGTATATCTGCCAAGTCATGCTAATAATTTCAAACGATGTACCACCCCTAGTCACTTGCAGCAATATGTACACACAATTACCTTGTGATTTGCAGTGAGGTCTGCAATACACATACTAGTTGTAGAGGAGTACTGAGGTAGGCATTACTGATACAATATGGGGAAGATCCGTGCTATACCTTACTCATTGACAGTCACAGTTGCACTGCTGATCAAATTTACTTGGGTAATGACATCCTGAAACCATTTGTTAAAAGAAGAGAATCATCTGGATTTCAACCCTGGCTCACCTTTGCTCTGACCAGAATCTCACTGCTCTTGCACTCTGTGTCACAGAGAAAGCTAGGCAGCAGGTATATTTACACACTCAGTCTTCCCCCAAGTAGTGTCCAGAGTGCGAATAGCTGCACCTTACCACTCAGCCTGTTTGCACGAAGGAAGGCATACTGCATTACATTTTTCACCGTTTTTCTTAAACAGAGAAAGAAATGGTCAGGCCCCTTAGGGGAAGGAGGCTGTGAATCAAGATTTTTTGATGTTGAAGAAAATGCATCAATATACGATGTTATAACTGGTGGAATGGCAAATGGAGAGGGAGATTCTACTTGTAGTAATTTCCAATATCTCTTTTGAGTTTCAGTCATTTGGGAAGTATCCCATTTGAAATATTCTTTCATTTTGGTGATGGTCTCCCCAAAGGTAATGTCCACTAGAGTAGAGTCCCCTTCTATGGATTCCTCATCAGAGGAATAATATTCCACTGGAGAGGCAATCTGAGATGAGTAAGTGACTGACTCATCGGAGGATGAGAAGTACACCTCCTCTTCTTCTCCTACACGAGAAGTAGGAAGATGGGGAGGATGAGGAGTACACCTCCTCTTCTTCTCCTACACGAGAAGTAGGAAGATGGGTTGAAATAACGGAGGCAGGCTTAGGGCTGAGAACAAGGATGATGGAGGGTGAAAAGGCCGAGGGCCTAAAGGCCATGAAGGCCTGCATACAGGATTGAGTGACTGATTGCCAGTCAGGTAATCCCTCAGCACAAGGAGAGACATGCTTGCTTTTCTGTTTCCTTTTCAAAGGAGTAGTCCTGGGAGAAGGCCAAGTTTCAGGGGCCTTTGTTGGAACTGGGGTTTCAGGTTCTGGTATCCCAGTCAGGTGTTCGGCTAGGCCTAGTTCCCCCTCAACATCGGTAGAAACAGACGTCTGAGCTACCTCAGTGGATATGCCGGCCATTACTCCAGAACCAGCTTCCTCGATGGGAGTCTAAGTAGACTGCTCTAACAGACGTTCCTCAACTCCTAAATCAGAAGCTGGTGGGGCATCCAATAGCAGAGGAGCAGTAGTAATAGGCTGGGACAACTTGGTCTTTTTGCGTGGAGGCTCTGCCTGGGCAGCCAACTCTGGATCCATCCCTAAGCACCAATTTCTTTAGCCTCTGGTTTTCCAAGTAAAGATTAAGGGAGGACAGATGGCTTCAGTGTGTCTTTGGGAGGAATGACTAGCAAACTGGACAAGAGCTAAAGCAGTGTTCCCTGGCCTAGACAAAAAAACAACGGTTTTGCGAGTCTTTATGCAGAATCTGATGCCCGCATTAGCATTTACCCTTCATAGCGGACATCAGCTAAAGGGGAGGGCAGCAAACCAAGCTCAAGCAATCACAAAAATGAAATCCCCAACGGAGTACTTGGCTTTAGACTTCTTGATAGGAGAGGAGCGATGCGATTGGTCTGGCATTCGACTGTGGCTGAAAGGCTCTGAGGTCTGTGCATGCAGACGTCACATTTAAGGTCCCTGGTTTATGGCCCTACATGTGACATCCCACCACGCACCTACAGCAACCAGGCTTAAGCTTTTGTAATAGCAGCCAACATTTGGGTTGCCTGAGGCTGAGAATCTCACACTAAGAATACTGCAAATTGGGAATAGAAGGACATCCATGTTTGCTCAGCACTTAACATTGCTCGAAAGGGGAAGGCAAGGCCAACAGTTATTTATACAATAAAAATTTGGCCCCAACATTTCAAAGATAATCTGTCTGCCAGTAATATCTCTGATAACATATCCTGCATGCCTGACACATGAAACATCAACAACAACAGATGTATTTTGCAGTTAACCCCAACCAGGTCAGTTACTGTATATCCTTATTTGCGCATAGTTCGGCAGTGAGCAACAGTGGACACAGCTACTTCACAAGTCCAAGTTGAATTCTTGAAATTCAAACCACACAAGCACTAATATTTGGCCATCATCTGCGTAAATAAGTTTCTTGGCAATGTGATTTGCAAAGAGGTGTTTACCATGTCTAACTCTGGTTACTGGGCTGTAATCCATGGAAATATATTCATAAACCCAAGCGAAGGGTGGTGATGTTTGCTTCACTGAATACATACTTTTTGGTATATAAATACATATATATGTGCCCTACAGAAATGCTCTTGCAAATGATATATCAGGACTTGGGCCACTGTCAAATAGACTGCAGAATAACAGAGTAACTGCATTTTTACATTTGATATGGGTTTATGGTGACACTGGATATTGGTCATCCATGGCCATAAACCACTGATACAGTCAGCGACTTGTATTAATATAGACAAACCTTCATTTGAATATGAAGAAACAACTCCATTACAGCACTACTGCCATTTCCAAAATGTGTGCTTGTCTATCATCTACACAACATCCTGAGAAACTGTTAATGTTCATCTCAGTTCTACAATATGTATTCACGACAGCTTTTTTCACCTAGTTTGTCAGGATGTATTTTTATGTCCTTTTGCAAACTGCACTCAAACAATCATAGCACAAGTCTGGGCTTTACAGGTTACCTGCAACACTATGAGGATATCATCTTCTATAAAGTGCACCGTGACACTGTTAAACTCAGACTTGTGCGGTGGAGCATTAAGTACTGCATTCTCTAGCTTGTGTAATTAGACAGGTAGGGTTCTAATCTCACAGCAGTCAACTGTGTGCATGTGTCTATATCTGTGTGTGTGCTAAGTTAGAAAAGTATGAGTCCAGGTCCAGCTGCCCTCACTCAAGTATCATTCAGAAGATACTTTTACACTGCTACATGACTCCACAACAATTTCATACAGCCCTCCTAACATCCTCTTCCAACATACATGGATAATGTAGTCTCCTATAAAGTGCACTCTTGACAGTGTTAAACTCAGACATATGCGGGGGTGCAAGCATTAAGTAATGTATTCTTTAACTTGTGTAGTTAGATAGGTAGGAGTTCTAAACTCACAGCAGTGAACTTGCGTGTGTCTTCATTCAACCATCAGTGTGCAGACAACTTTACACTGGGATGCGAGTCCACATCTATGTCAGACACTCCTCCCAACATGTTCTTTTCAGCATACACTGATGATGTCATCCTCTATAAAGTGTACTCCGACATTGTTAAAGACAGACTTCTGCAGTGACACTAACGTTAACTGTTGTGTTCTGCAGTTTCTGTAACTAGATAGGCAGGGAAGCTAATCCAACAGCATTCAACTTGAGTGTGTGTGTTTATGTGTGTGCATGTTCATTCAAGTGTGTGTGTGTGTGTGTGTGTGTGTGTGTGTGTGTGTGTGTGTGTTAATTCAACTATCAATCTGGAGACAATTTTACACCTGGATGTGAGTACACAGCTATGTCAGACACTCCTACCCAAACATATTCTCAGCATACTCTGATGATGTCATCCCCTATAAAGGGCACTCTGACACAGTTAAAGTCAGACATCTGTGGCAACACTAATTTTACACTGTATGGAATACAGCTTCTATACCTACACAGGTCTGGTGTTCTGATATGGCCTCATTAAACTGGCTTGTGTTTGTCTAGTTGCTGGTATATTATGGTCACTGTATGATGTGATGAATATCACTCAGGAGAACCTTTTACATAGCATGTTGAGGCCAGAGAGGAAAAGGGAGGATGTTGGATTCAGGGGCTTTCTGTGGAACACTGAGGAGATCATCTCAAAGATCCATGAAGCAGAGCCCCTCCATGACCTTCTGAAAGTCATCTCCAGACCAGTGGAGGTGTGACTGCTAATTCTGTCATGGGGTGGTGCAAATGTCACATATGGACAGAGGTAGTCTGCATTAAATAAAACACATGCACATATCCCTACTATCTTACAACACAAAGCAGTCTGGGCTTAAACAGGATAATAATGGTTAGGATTGTGTGTGTTCATGGCTGTTAGCCTAGTAATGCCCTGTGAACATTGCACATGTCAATGTTGGCATCATTCACATGTGCTATGTTGAGGTGTGGCTGTACTGTAGCCCTACAACAGTATTTTCCAATCTGTGACTTGAGCTACTGTATTAATGACCGCTGCTACCATTTGGTTACATGTTCCTTCCGTAACAGCTGTGATGGCTCCTGAGGACTGTTCACAAAGGATGATGCTATTTATATTGTTGCCTTACTAAGGCAAGTGTCCTTGTAGCGGACTACATAAACATTCTACACAGTTCTCATTCAACCATCATGGTGACAGATGCAGTATAGCACAGGTGTGCATGTGTATACCTAGCATATGAAAATGTTATCTGACATACTGCAATATTATGTCACACATAGGCATATATGCCAGGGTTCATCCACATGTTGTAAAGCTGTTATATACACAAACATATGACATATTGAGATGCACTTGCAACCTTGGCAAATCTATTGTTTGTACTACTGCTCTGCTATTTACAAAGATTATACAAGTGTTCCACAACAGCACCGTGTGACTGCCAGCATTTGTGTAATTAACTATTCTGCATGAACAGCATCCAACTCAACTGTAATGTGTTCACATATGGTGTCAGGGCCCTCACCCACACATTTCCACTTATAAACATATAGGCATATGATGTACAACTGGTGTAATGACATGACAGAGGTAGAGTTGTACAACTGTGTTAACAGTCGCAAGTGATTTAGACCAAAAGTTTTATTTGGAGGTGATACAGCCTGAAGTCCAACTGTAGCATAGGTACAGCTATAGTGTGACTGTACTACATCACAGACATACCACTACATCACAGCAGTATTACCACTTGAAATTTGTAAAGACTTATCTTCTCTTTGTCAATGATTTAAAAAGTACAGTTTTGTACCTACCATAAATATAGATGTCCGAACAGGATAGCATCTGCAGTCATAACAAATGGGTTGTCCTGTCGTCAGGCAGCCCTTCGGTCGGCCAGATTCCAAAGTCTGGGTCCGGCTTCGGCTGATGTCGCACTTCACCCGACGTCATCTCTGCTGGTCTTCGGGTATAAAGGCATCAGCCGACGCCATTTTCCTCAGTGTTTCTTGCCCCAGATGCCAGTTGCCCTCTAGGAAAGCTAAATTTTGGATAAATGCCAATGTTTCCAAAATAGTAGAAGGCAAACACAAAAAATAAGCATGTATGTACATATATACAAACAAATACACCATAAGAGACTCCCCAGCTAGCTATTAGGAGGGTAAATACCCTAGGAGTACCACAGAGGGAAGGAGGGTGGGTAATCCTGACTGCAGATGCTATCCTGTTCGGACATCTACATTTATGGTAGGTACAAAACTGTACTATGTCCTTCAAGGATGCATCTGCAGTCATAACAAATGGGTAGAATACCATAGCCAAACTAGTGGAGGAGGAAGAAGAATTATGGTGTAGTTAGGATCCCTTGCAATACAGCAGTGGCAAACCCTGCTCGGGATCTAGAGTATAGAGGTAAATTATAATGCTTGGCAAATGTATGCACGGAGGTCCAAGTAGCCGCCTCAATAATGTCCTTGGTTGTCACTCCTCGTAAGAAAGCTGTGGTAGTGGCTGTAGCCCTTGTAGAATGAGGTCTTATGTTCTGTGGAACTGGTTTTCCATGGTAGGAGTAACAGAATCTTATGCAATTTCCTATCCATTTGGAGATTGTCTGTTTGGAAATTGCTTTTCCTTCCCTTCCTGTTGCATAGGCTACTAAAAGCTGGTCAGTTTTTCTGTTACTTTTGGTTCTGTCCAGGTAGTAGCGTAACTGTCTATGTACATCCAAGGTATGCAGCAGCCTTTCCCCTGTTCTGTGGATTGGGAAAGAAGGTAGGTAGGTGGATTGCCTGGTTTAAAGACACTCTGGATACCACCTTAGGCATAAATGTAGGATTAGTTCTCATGGACACTCTATCTTGATGGAAGATTAGGAAGGGTTGTACTGCCATTAAGGCCTGTAGTTCACAAACCCTCCTTGCTGAAGTAATTGCCAGTAGGAAAGCAGTTTTCCATGATAGGTGTTGAAGATCTGCTGTTGCTGCTGGTTCAAATGGAGGGAGTGTCAATTTTTCTAGCACAAAGTTCAAGTCCCATGCTGGTAATGGTGGTTTCCTAGGAGGTTTTACATTCTTGATCCCTCTGAGGAATTGCCTGAGTAGAGGATGCGAAAAGACATGTGGATCGAAGCTGTATTCTGCGGAAATAGCTGATGCATGTATCTTGATGGAGGAATAGGACAGGCCCGTATGTAGAAGCTCTGCCAAGTACTCCAGGATGTTAGCAATATCTATGTTCGAGACATCTTTTCCTCTTTCAGTACTTCAAATGACAAACCTTTTCCATTTTCCTGCATAGTTCCTTCTTGTTGAAGGTCTGCGGGCTTCAAGGATAATGTCTTTAACCCTTTGGGATAAGTCTGGGTTAGTTGATGTTATGTGATGTTCCAGGCAGTCAGTTGCAAGGTTTTTAGGTTTGGGTGCATGATGTTGTAGTTGTTCTGAGTTAACATCAAAGGCATCAGGGTATTGGCCACATTCTCCCCTGAGACATGCTCCTCAGCAAAGGATACCAGTGTTGTCTTGGCCAATTCGGAGCTATCAGAATTATCCTTGGACGTTCCTCTTTGATTTTCAGTAGTACCTTGTGCATCAAAGGAAGAGGTGGAAATGCATATGCTGTCAGGCCTTTCCAACTGAAGGATAGAGAGTCCACCTTCCATGCTAGTGGGTGGCATGTCCTTGTGCAGAATTTTTGAGCTGGTGATTGAGTGGGGATGCGAATAGGTCTATTTGTGGCATTCCCCATTTCTTTGTGATGGCCTTGAAGATGTCCGGGTGTAGCATCCATTCGTGAGCATCCGAGGTGGTTCTGCTTAACATGTCTGCTAGGGTGTTTTCTTTTCCGGCACAAATATTGCCTGTAACTGGATGTTGTAGCTCAGAGCCATATTCCAAAGGTCCAGAGTCATTCTGCATAGGGGGTATGAATGAGTGCCTCCCTGTTTGTTGATGTACCACATGACTGTGGTGTTGTCTGTCCTTATCATTAAATGGCCTTCTTTGAGGAATGGTTTGAATTTTTGGATTGCTAGTTTTACTGCCAGCATTTCTTTTTGGTTTATGTGCAGGTGCAGCTGGTCTTGAGTCCACAATCCTTGTATGCACTTGTCCAACATGTGCGCCCCCCCAGCCTAGGTCTGAGGCGTCCGTTGTGATGGTTTGGTTTGCTTGAAAGTTGTGGAAGGGCAAGCCTGGGTTTGACTGGCATGCTTGAGCCCACCATAGGAACTCTTGTTTCAGGCATGGGATTAGTGGGATTTCGGTTTCTAAGCTGTGCCTGTGTTGAGACCATAAATTCTTTAGGTACCACTGTAGTTTTCTCATATGCAGTCTGGCATGGGGACCAGGATTATGCATGATGCCATGAAGCCCAAGGCCTGCAGTACTTTTCCTGCTGTGAGGTTGTGATGCCTTGTTAATGCCAAGAAGTAAAGAGGGAGTTGTGCTTGTTTTTCTGCAGTTAGGAATGCCATTTGTTTTACTGTGTCCAATTCCGCACCCAAGAATGTTCTTGTCTGGGATGGTATCAGTCTTGACTTTTTTAAATTGACTGTGTATCCCAGGGCTTGTAGTAAGCAAATGACTCTCTGTAAATCTGTTGTCAGCTTGCTTTTGTTGTCCGCTTGTAACAGGCAGTCGTCCAGGTATGGATAAATTTGGATTCCCTGCAGCCTGCAATGAGCGATTACTGATGCCAGGCATTTTGTGAATACTCTGGGCGCAGTAGATAAGCCAAAGGGCAATGCTGAGAATTGATAATGCTCTGATCCTGCAAGAAATCTGAGGTATCTTCTGCAATTTGGTCGTATGGGGACGTGCAGGTATGCCTCCTTGAGATCTAGAGTTACCAGCCAACACTCCTTGCCCAGCATGGGAAGAAGTTGCTGTAGGGTCAGCATTTTGAATTTTGGTACAATGATGTACGTGTTTAAGACGGACAGGTCGAGAATAGGTCTCCAACTTTTCTCTTTTCTTGGTACTAGGAAGAGTCTGGAGTAGAATCCTTTGCCCTGTTGTGTTATTGGTATTCTTTCCACAGCTCTCATCTTTGTTAATTGAGCTATCTGCTTTAGAGCTTCTGTTTTTTGATTTGGAGGTAGGTTTGGCATTCCTCTTTTTACTGGTAAGGTGTGGAAGTGGAACCTGTAGCCTTGGTCTATGGTTTGCAAAATCCACTTGTCTTTTGTGATATAGTGCCAATTTTTCGAAAATAAGGCTAACTTTCCGCCTAAAGGTGCTGCTATTTGCTCCCTGGTAGGCGGTGTCAGAGTCAAGTCACTGTGATAGTCCTGTTGCAGTGGCAGTGGTTGTGTCTGTGCCTCTCTGGTTATTGCCTTGCCACTGGCGTCCTCTATAGGCACCTCCTCTGGATTGATTTCTGCCTCTAGAGCGCCTATTCCTGCCTCTTTGAGATTTTGAGGAGTCTGGAAAGGACCAATTTTTGGCAGGCCAGTTCCTGCTAAACCTTGGGGGCTGAACCTGTAAGAAATCCTTAACAGTTTGTACAGATTTTGCCTTCTCTTCCATTTTCTTCATTACTTGCTGAGCAGGTGTACCAAATAGACTGGCCTTATCCATAGGAGCATCTAACAGCTTTGCTTTAACATGATCCGGCAAAACCTGTTCCTTCAACCATGCATGCCTTCTTATCACTGTGCCAGTCATGGCTGATCTAAATGAAGCCTCCAGTGCATCATAACCACATTTTAAAGAATGGTTACTAACCTGCTGAATGTTATTCACCATTTCTAAAACATATTTCTTATCTAAGGAGTCATCAGAGGACATCTTCTTAGTTAACTGATCAAGCATAAACTCTTGGTATTGGATCATGTGAAACTGACAGTTTAAAGCTCTAGCTGAGAGAGTAGCAGAGGTGTAAACTTTTTTCCCCCATCTCTAAGGACCTGGATTCCCTTTCAGAAGGGAGAGGGTTTTTTGCTGAGGTTGAAGCTACTTTCTTAGGCCCCTGGGATATAGTCTCAGCATCTGCAAGTGGGGCCTTGTATAGGTGGTGATGAGTGTCTGGCACCCTGTAAAATCTATCTGGTTTGGCAGGGGCTGGAGGTAAAGTATCAGGAGCAGTGCAAACATCATTAAATGCATCATCCACAACAGGCAGAACTGGAGGTATAGCTAAGGGCCTATGTTGTGGTAAGTGCAGAAAGGTCCTAAGCCTTTTTCTTGAATCTGAGAAATCTTGTCCCTGCCATTGGTATTGTTCTCTCATGGCATGTAAGGTTTCCACAAAGGAAAATTCCTCTGGTGGAGAGGCAGATGGAATGGATTCTTCAGCATCGGAATCTTCATAAATAGAACAAGGAGCCTCTGGCTGATCTGTAATGTCTGAGTCATCCGAAGAGTCATCAGAGGACACTGGCTCGGGGGGCTCTGCTCTAGGTCTCTTTTCTGGAGGCTGAGAGGCCCTGTCTGGGTGAGATTGGGATCCCCTAATTAAGGAGATTAAATCCTCTGCCAGAGTAAGCATTTGTGAACTAGAAGTGGGCCTATGTGAGGGGGTCTTAACAGGCACTGATTTAACAGTTTTGGCTGCTTTAGCCCTGGCAAAGGCCTTTATAGACATGGCTGCAGGAGGCCTAGCAGCACCACGTGCTGGGGTAGAGACATCCAAAGGGATGGTGTCTGATAATTCACTAGGAACCACAGTAGTAGGCAAAACTTCAGAGGCCGATTCAACTAAGGTAGCAGGAACCTCAGTAGTAGTCATGGATTCGGCTGAAGATTGACCCGTTTTCTCGGTTTCGGCTGAAACCGAGACACTCGCGGCTTGCTTAACCGTGGTTTCGGGCGAAACCGCGGACCGCGAGTGTCGGTCTTTTTCTTTGCGTTTTTTAACAATTTGAGTAGTCGGAGGATCCGACGGCATAATGTATGCAAAATCTGAGCCGAAAAACTGTTCAGCAAACTCCGACCGACGCCTAAGCGTTCGTCGGTTGAAGGAAGCACAGGCTAAACAGGCTGCTACGTCGTGGTCTGGGCCTAAACAAGGTAGGCAGTAAGAGTGGAAATCTTTATGAGGTATTTGTTTCCCACAAGTTAAACAGTTATTTACTTTTTCTGACATCAGCTGAGGCAAGAAAGAGTCCCCAATGGGGTACTTAGCTTTTTAGAAGTCTTCGAAGTAGTATTTGGTAGTAGTAATCTCTGGATCTGACCGACCGGCACTTGCGAACAGCTTCTGCTTCGGGCGCCACGCAGCAAGAAAGACTGGGGAAAATGGCGTCGGCTGATGCCTTTATACCCGAAGACCAGCAGAGATGACGTCGGGTGAAGTGCGACATCAGCCGAAGCCGGACCCAGACTTTGGAATCCGGCCGACCGAAGGGCTGCCTGACGACAGGACAACCCATTTGTTATGACTGCAGATGCATCCTTGAAGGACATCTGTATAGGTCATCAGATGAGGATCTGAAAGCACAGCTGCAGGTTGTCAAAACTTTTTCAGATGATACAAGAACATCATGTGGTCTTGATAAGTGAGCAAAAGTAACTTTTAAACCAGGAAAACATCATTTTGGGACAATAATGTGATATAAAAGAACTTGAGCAAGAAGGAGTGTATAAATATTTAGGAATTGATGAAGGACCAACAATAAAAATGTGAACAAATGCGAATAAAACTTAGTAAGGAATACTTTAGAAGACTAATTCTGAAGGCAGCATTGACATCTGGGAACAAAGTCCAGGCTATAAACATATTTGCTCTTCCTGTCCTAACTTACAGTTTTGGAGCGATTGACTGGCCCCAAAACATGTTGGATAGATTAGCTAGGAAAACAAGAAGGATGCTTCATGCTCACCAAACTATTTCTAAAAATCAGTGTATACCAAGATTATACATTCCCTGTTCTTAAGAAGGGATGGGCCTCCTTGAAATTTATTATATGCATAGATCTACAATCGTGGGACTCCACACATCTGCTGACCTCATAAGTCCCAAATGTAGTGAAAGTTTTGAAACATGAGGAGAAAAAATCTAAGATGACTTCTCTGCTTAATTTAGCCGAAGCACATCGGCGTCAAGCAGGAATGGAAATCAAACCAGAAGTAGATAAAAATCAGGCAGCAACTGAATATGCCATAAAACAAAAAGAATACAAGGTGAAAGAACAGGTGAGAAGGCCAAAAATGTCATAAAAGCATAAATATAGTTGCAAGTATAGAAAACTTCTGGAAGAACCTCATGTTGATCAGGAATGAATGCAGGAATGGTTAAATAGCGGTGAATTCAAACCAAGAGATGAAAGGTTAATATTGGCAGCCCAAGATAGTGGGCTACATGCACGCTGGTTTACAAAGCCCCTTGAACATGTGGGAGAAACAGGCAACTGTAGGTTTTGTAAAATGGAATTGGAAACAGTTGCACACCTTGTTGCTGTTTGTGATATACTAATGGCAGAAGGACTGTATACTGAAAGGCATAACAATGTGGCAAGATGGTTGCCCTGGGAATTGTGCAAACATTATGGTACTGAAGTGGCTGAAATACACTGGGAACATGAGCCACAAAGCATCAAAGAAAATGATGAAGTTTATATCACGTGGGATTACCCATTACCAACAGTTCAAAAGACAGATGCTTGAAAATCAGATATAGTGGTACAAAAAAAGAAGACAAAAGTAGCATTGATCATTGAAATAGTCACACCCAGTGACTACAGTGTCTTGCGTAGAGAGAGAGAGAGAGAGAGAGAGAGATGCAAAGTTATAAAATATCAGGATCTGCAGGCAGAAATAAGAGCAATGTGGAAGAAAGATACCCAAGACAGTTCCAATAGTAGTAGGAGCAACGGGTCTTATAAAAAAGAATCTAGAATCATATTTAGATATGTTACCAATACATGCAACTCCGAAGGAATTGCAGAAGGAGTTATTACTGGGCACATTGCAGGTGCTGCGAAGAGCACTTTTGGCTGATATCAAAGATTAAACAGTACTAATTTCATGAACTTTAATCTTACTTTCACATTGGAATGGGGTCCACTCCAGTCATGATATTAGAAACCCAAAAGACTTGGAGAAATTAAAAAAGCCTGACAGACTGTATGAACACATATGGATGGACGTCAGGATTTCAAGCAAGTACAATAATTTCTCTAGAATGTCAGTGAGACAGTGATTGTGTGGCATGTGTGTAGAGTTTTGACATGTACACATACCAAACGATACATGGAGTACTTGTATAAATACAATATAACAGTGATAGCTTCCCTGATCACTGACACTTGACTTGACACTGCTGTAATTTCTGTGGACATGGGCATAATTGATTCACTGCCATCAGTCCCACATACTGCTGTGCAATTCATTATAATGGACCACTTCTTAAGTCACACATTAATTTGCAGATTCTTCAGACAATATCCATTGCCATGTTATGTGGCAGATGCATGCAATACCCAATTGTATGTGGGGAACCGACTCGTAATAGTGTGTGGCTTGTATGTGTTAACTGTATGGCCAATACCAATGTCAGGCAGGGATGTTTTAGTCAAGTGTATCACATTTGGCACAGTGAGCTCCCACATACCTGTTCAGCCATACAGAATTATTCTTTGGGATGCAAACATATTAGGATTTGACAGTGCATACTTCCCTTCGAGGTGTCATACTAGATACTTATATGATACTTCTTTTAGTGCTGCACCCAGTAAATACACAGCTCAATTACTACATTGATGGATCAGGTTTGATTCTTGCAGGTGGGGATTGTGGCTTACATGTCATGCAAACCTCTCAACTGGTCAGGACTGCCCCTCATTTCATCTCCAAGTTTAACACTTTCCCTCTTAACACCTCCAAAAAGCAGTCATTTTTGGGGAGGAGAGGTGGTGAACTCCAGTTATAGAATGCTGACCATCATTACAGTTATACACATCTGTCCCTGCAGAAAAAGTATAAGTTACACTTTCATATTTTGTCGATAGCACAGACTAATGGTCGTAGTATTTTACAAGGGTCCATGATTGTGCCCATTTCTTTCTACATTTGTCCAGGAGTCTGTTGCTGTATATCCCTAACTGGTTGGCAGCTATCATGACAAGTCATTTTCTAAGTCTTCAGAGTATGAGCATATCCCTTATTGGATACACCATCCTTGCTAAAATGTCCTCTAAAGTGAGCATGTCAGTGATGCACATATCACAACCATTCACCTCCACTGACAAGTAACCTTGGGTGACCATCACATATATACTATCATGTATGATGATACAATATACTCGCACAGGAGGTGTAACAGCAGTATACTGGGTTATCCACATATGCACTTAATGTTATGGTACCAACTTGTCTTGGAAGTGTACATACATTACCATATTCTATCTTGGGGACATTGCCATATTTACCATGCCCTCTTCCTCTTTATTCACTCCTATCATTCATGTCAGTACCCATTTTTATCAGCATGCTTTCTCTGCCTAGACTACGTTTCCTTGCATTTGCCCTTACCATTTACCCCTCCCCCAATTATTTCATTCTGCAAATAATTATTGTTTACACTGCACCCAGTACACTTTTAATTACAGTGTTATTACAACTGTTATTCAGTACTGTCACCCCCTGGTAGTCACTGTGGCTGCCAGTGCAATCTTGCCAAGCAGGTTTGCTCACAGACAAACTTCAATGCTTCTCGTTTCTGTGGTCGGGTTGCTCTGCAAGGTTTCATAGTAGCAGCACTGTTGCTGGTCACAAAACATTGCTTGTATTGGTGTAAGCACAATTAGTAGTTTGAGTACGCTATTACCACTGCTGCTCATCACGTTAAAAGGTTAACTCCATGTACGCTTTAAGCAAAGCCTACACAAGGTTTTCTGAATTCCCAGGATAATCTCTTGCTCACAAACAGAACAATGTTATATTCATATTTACTCTCTACTGCCAATAACACTGCATGCACATGGCTGGTTTACTCAAATGTTTACTATTACTGCAATTCTGCTTTTATGGGCAATTTACTTTAAGTAGTGACACTTAAGAAAATGTTTCCACAGTGGTACAACAGCACAATAAACAGGAATTCAAATCCTAATCTAACAAGCAACAAGAATCACATTTAAAGGTAACAAGTCTGGGACAAACCAGAATGAAGAAAAATCAACAATATAGCAGCTAGCAAGAAGGGATTCCAAAAGCATGCTCTGCAACAAAGTGCTAGAAACATTCTAAAATAATGGGACAAGGAAAGGCATAAAAACAATGACAGACCATGCAGTACATAAATCAAGATGTCACAAAATTAAATTTTAAAGTAACATTGAGAATGCCTGTAGGAAAATTAGTATAAAATAATCTAAACAAACAAATCAGCTAGAAACAGCTAAGTGGCCAGTACTTCAGATAATATGATGCAGCACTAGCCAACAGCATCCTCCCAGCAAAGACCAAGTTAGAACACTGATCAAGCAATGGTGAACAACCGGAAGACTTAGTTTTAATAACTGCACAAATTTAAAAAAAATCCTACAAATCTTACAATGTTAAAGAACATCAGAAGTTATTTAAACAAATTGCAAACGTAATAAAGAGACATACTGTATACCTGCAATGTTAACAATCTGGGTTCAAAAACCGATGCAGATTAGAGTGCCAGTTATGTGGACTGGTCTCATTAAATGAAGAAATGGAGAAAGAATTGCAACTCATCTAGTTATGGTGAACAGCAGTTAAAAGGTGACCACAATCCTAAAGTCAATTATCACACTTTAAACATGGCCAAGGTGCCTACATAAAGATTAATGCACAGGCCTTCACAAAACCATTTACAAATTATGGCAGACCAAAGCTACAGATAAAGAATAAAATAGCAGATTATGCCACAGGACTTGCTGCTGAAGCTACTTTTAACCAACCTGACGAAGATATCGACACACAAACTAGTTTATGCAGTACCGTTCACACTGCAGCACCGATTCCTACACCAGTAGAGGGCTATCCAACATAAAATGGAAAGAGTAATGGCAAACATGTAAACTCAAAGGTTTTTAAGGTGCCCAATCGAGAAACATTGGGGAAGCTTCAAAAACAGACAGAAAAATAATCTGCAAATAAAATGCTAAAGACTTCACATCATACAAAAATAATAGCCAAGTCAAATGAAAAATAAAATAAATGAAAACTAATGAAAAACACTGCAAGGGATAAAGCTGCACAAATGGAGTGACGTCAGTGATGTACACAAAGCAGCTGTCCAAGCAAACTGCAGGAAATAAAAATGTTAGACCGACACGGCAACCTAATATGAAAACTAATAGCTGGTTTTGGACAGCTCATGATTATGAAACCAGTGGAAAAGAAAAAAAATGTAATTAATTAGTAGCTTGAAAAGAGAAGGACAGCATCAGCTGTAAGTCAAAAGTGAAAATGCTTATACACAGAAAATACAGCAATGTGTACATATCAAAATAAACTTGTAAACATAAAACTTGCAAAATAGATTGCACACTTTACAGAAAAATAAAATAAAAAGGTGTGTCAAACAAGCATGAAAAAAAACCCAACAAAGAACAAGTGCACAGAATTAAGAAATATTCTTGCTTGTAAGAGGAGCTAATGGAAGAAAAAAATGCACTTAAACTGCACAGGGTTGGGCACATGAGACACAGCAGCCAAGGATTAAGAAATATCTGTGGTAAGCACTATCCCATTACATGCACAAATAAATCATCTAAGTGGCAGTGCAAAGATTTTAATGGCACTACAATTAAACTTTTTCTTTCCAGCACTTACTGACTGGGGTAGTTGAACTGTGCCAAAAGCCCAATTTTAGCAACAGTCCAGCAGAAAAGCTCCTACATGCATTTTACAATATTTAAAACAAGGTAAGATAGCAAAACAATATTAAGGCAATACGAAATCAGTCTGATAATACAGGATATAAAAACATGTACATACTTAGCAAGCGATTAACATACTTAGCAAGTTGTTACAATATATGCAATAAATTTGTGTTATCCACATTTCCTAGTTAAGCATTTCAATTGAGTTTATATAAAAGATTAGAAAAGAAATTTACATGCAGAAACAGGTGGAGTAGGTTACAGCTGTTAAGTCAAGTTACAAGAATATTGTACATGCATTAGGAAAGTACCATTTTAGTATGGGTTACACAAGACAGGAATGCAGTGGAGGTAAAGTGAGAAAAAAGAAAAGTGTACTAGAAAGAAAGGATGGAATGGCAAGATAGGAGGGAAAGAAGAAAGATAGAATGTAGTACAGGGAAAGATGGAATGAAGGACAAGATAGGAGGGCATTGAAGAGAAAACGGGAAAAGTGGGTTTATGTACATGCATTGTAATAAATTGGTTACAATTTTACAAATCAGTAAATGTTGAAGCTCACATAATTAATTTATTTAAGATCAGTTACATGCTATTAAATGACACAGAAATGTGTTTATTCTTACCAGATATCGAAAGAATCCATAAGTATCACTTTTTTTCACACTGAAACCCAACTACAAAAAAGTGAGAAAAAAATCAGAATCTGAAAATTAGAGGAATAACATACAATGTGACCAAGGAAAAGTACAGTTTTGTACCTACCATAAATGTAGATGTTCGAGTGCTAATACAGCTGCAGTCGTAACAGATGGGTTTTCCTGCCGTCAGGCCGGTCCTCGGTTGGCCACATTCCAAAGTCTAGGTCCGGCGTCAGATGTCGTCGCTTCTTCCCTGACGTCAGTGCGACAGGGGTAAAAAGGAACCAACCGACGCCATTTTCTTCAGTTTTTCTTGCCCCAGATGTCAGGTGCCCCCAGAAGGAAGGCAAAACATAAATTTATGTAATAATACAATGCAATATAATCAAAAAACAGTAGTTGCAAGCAAATACACCATAAAAGAATACCCCAATGAGGTTGTATGAGGAGGTGTTAGCCATTAGGCCTGTCCCAAGGGGGGAAGGAGGGAGGGAAACCTGGACTGCAGCTGTATTAGCACTCGAACATCTACATTTATGGTAGGTACACAACTGTACTATGTTCATCGTGCATACAGCTGCAGTCATAACAGATGGGTAGAATCCCAAAGCTAAAAAAATAGGGTGGTAGGCACTAAGTGAAACTTGGAGGAGCCAGGATGCCCTGCAAGACTGCAGTGGCAAAGCCTGCTCTAGATTTGGAGTATAATGGTAGGTGATGGTGCTTGGAGAAAGTATGTACAGAACTCCAAGTGGCTGCTTCCAAAATATCTTTGGTAGGAACCCCTCTAAGGAAAGCTGCAGAGGTAGTTGTGGCCCTTGTGGAGTGAGATCTGATGCCTGTAAATACAGTTTTACCATGAAAAGTGTAACAAAAGCATATGCAGTAGGTTTTGAGATTGTCTGTTTGGACATAGGCTTCTCTTGAGCACCTGTAGCATAGGACACAAAGAGTTGCTCTGATTTTCTGAAAGGCTTTGTTCTGTCCAAACAATAACAGAGCTGTCTGTGAATGTCCAAGGAATGTAGTAGTCTCTCCCCTTTGTTTTGTGGATTAGGGTAAAAGGTAGGTAAGTGGATAGCCTGATTCAAGGCTACCCTGGATACTACCTTTGGCATAAAGGAAGGATTGGTTCATAAGGAAACTCTGTCCTGATGGAAAATGATGAAAGGCTGCACAGCCATGAGGGCTTGTAGTTCCGAAACCCTGCGTGCTGAGGTGATAGCCAGAAGGAAGGCTGTTTTCCATGACAAATATTGCAGTTCTGTTGAAGCAGCTGGCTCAAAAGGAGGCAGGGTCAGTGTTGTATTCTGCAGAAATGGCTGAGGCATGGATTTTGGAGGAGGAGAATGAAAGTCCACTGCTTAGCATCTCAGCTAGGTACTGTAAAATTTGAGGCAAATTCAGTATTCCAGGATTCTGACCCTTTTTCTGATTCCAGGCACAAAACCGTTTCCATTTTGCGGAGTAGGCTTTTCTAGTAGAAGGCCTGCTGGCCTCCAAAATGACATCCTGCACCTCCTTGGAGAGGAGGGTCTGTTGTGAATTTAAGGAATCCTCCATGCGGCTAGATTGAGTGATTTCAGCTGACTGTTAAGAGTTTTGAAGTTGTGCTGAGTCAGTAGAAGAGGGATTAGAGGCAGGATCCATGGTGGGGAATGCATTAGGCTCATCAGGAGTGGGTACCAGTGTTGTCTTGGCCAGTCTGGAGCAATGAGAATCATCTTTGGTCTATCTGCTCTGGCTTTTAATAGAACTTTGGGCAGCAAAGAAAGAGGTGGAAAGGCATAAACTGTCATTGTTGTCCAACTGAACGAGAGTGGGTCCACTTCCAGGCCTGTGGATGAAAGGTCCTTGAGCAGAATTTTGTCAATTGGTAATTTCTGTGGGAGGCAAAGAGATCTATGTCTGGCCTTCCCCATGCTTGAATTATCTTTGTAAAAACTTGAGGATGCAACTTCCATTCGTGTGGATCTGTCATATTTCTGCTCAGGTTGTCTGCCAGCCTTGCCTGGCAGGAACTGTGCTTGAAGCTGGATTTGTAATTCCAGAGCCATGTTCCAAAGAGACATGGCTAGCCTGCATAGGGGATATGAATGGGTTCCTCCCTGTTTGTTTATGTACCACATCACTGTGGTGTTGTCTGTCCTTATCAATAGCTGGCCTGGATGCAGTAGGTCTTTGAAAGCCATAATAGCATTTATTACTGCTAGCATTTCCTTTTGATTGATGTGTAGGTGCTTTTCTTTTTGTGACCATTTGCCCTGAATGCACCGATCTGTCATGTGCGCCCCGCAGGCGTAGTCCGAGGTGTCTGTTGTGAAGACTTGATTTGCTTGAGGCTTGCAGAATGGGAGACCTATGTTTCTTTGGCATGCTTGAGCCCACCACAGAAATTCCTTTTGAAGACATGGAATCAGTGGTATAATTGTTTCCAAACTGTGGCTGTGTTGAGACCATAAGTTTTTTAGGTACCACTGAAGTTTCCTCATATGCAGCTTTGCACATGGGATTAGCAGGATGCAAGATGCCATGAATCCCAGAGCCTGCAGGATTTTCCTTGCAGTCAGCCTGGCGAAGGTTGCCAGTTTTCTGAAGTATTGAGTTAGTTGCCCTTGTTTCTCTGGCGTGAGGTAGGCCATCTGGGTGTTTGTATTCAAGCTGGCACCCAGGAAAATTATTGTTTGAGAGGGTATTAGTCTTGATTTCTTTTTGTTGACTGTGTATCCCAGAGAGTTCAACAACATTATTACAAACGCCAGGTGTTTCAGAAGTATGTGTTTGCTGTCTGCTTGGATCAGGCAGTCGTCCAAATATGGGTATATTTGTATCCCTTGAAGTCTGCCGAAGGCAATTACTGATGCCAGGCATTTCGTGAACACTCTGGGCGCAGTAGACAAGTCAAAGGGAAATGCAGAGAATTGATAATGGGTTGAATCTGCAAGAAATCTGAAGTATCTTCTGCAATCTTGTCTGATTGGGACATGCAGGTATGCCTCCTTGAGGTCCAATGTTACCAGCCAAGACTCCTTGCCCAGCATGGGAAGAAGCTGCTGTAATGTGAGCATCTTGAATTTTGGTACGAGTAAATATGTGTTTAGGATGGATAGGTCCAAAATAGGTCTCCAATATTTGCCCTTCCTTGGTACCAGGAATAGTCTGGAATAAAAACCTTGAACCTGTTCTTGTGCAGGTACCTCTTGAATTGCTTTCATGTCCATGAGATCTGAAATTTGTTTTTGTGCCTCTGCCCTTTGATTGTGTGGCAAGTTTAGCATGCCTCTCATTTTTGGAAGGGTGTGAAAGTGGAATCTGTAGCCTCTGTCTATAATGTCCAGGATTCATTTGTCTTTTGTGACAATATGCCAATTTTTCGAAAATAATGCCAGTTTTCCGCCTAAAGGTGCTGCCATTTGAGCCTTGCTTGGCATGCAAAGGGGAAAGTAATTGGGTTTATTTTCTGAATGGCTGTGAACTATCCTCACCACCTCTTGGTGTAGGTGCTTGCCATTGTCCGCCTCTAAATGATCCTTGAGATTGCCCTCTACCCCTCGGACGCCTCTATCTACCTCTTTGAGGTCTGTCCGTGGCTGGAAAGGACCAATTTTTTGAAGGCCAATTTCTACTGAAATGTGGAGGTTGTACCTGTAGGAAATCTTTCACTGTTTGCATTGATTTTGCCTTTTCCTCCATTTTCTTTAATACCTCCTCAGCTTTAACACCAAACAATACATCTTTTTGAAGAGGTGCATCTAGTAATTTTGCTTTGACATGATCTGGTAAGGTTTGCTCTTTGAGCCAAGCATGTCTACGTATGACTGATCCTGTAACAGCAGCTCTACATGAGGCCTCTAAAGCATCAAAACCACATTGCAAGGTATGTTTACCCACTTGCTCTGCACTATGCAACAAATCCTGCAACTCCTTCAAGTCTGGTTGTTCAGGTTGTGACATTTTGCTTTTCAACTGCGATAACAAAAACTGTTGATACTTTAACATATGGAACTGACAGTTTAATGCCCTCATGGTTAAGGTGGCCAAGGTGTATACCTTTTTCCCCTACATTTCTAAAGTTCTGGAATCTCTCTCTGAAGGTAATGGATTTTTGGCAGTGGAGGCCTTAATTCCCTTGGGACCCTGTGAAATAGTTTCTGGGTCAGCCGCATGGCTTTTGTATAGTAATTGGTGTGAATCAGGAACCCGGTAATACCTGTCAGGCTTGACCAGAGCTGGAGGTAAAGAATCTGGGTTAAGGCTGGCCTCTGAATACACATCATCTAATATGTCTAAGACAGGAGGTATAGCCAGAGGCCTGTGCTGAGGGAGCAAGAGGAAATCCCTGAGCCTTTTCTTGGAGTCTGAATACTCTTGGCCTTCCCAGTGGAAGTGTTCCCTCAAGGTATGCAAGGTTTCCCCAAAACAGTAATCCTCAGGGGGGGGGGGAGACAGAGGGAATGGACTCCTCTGCATCAGAATCTTCAAAAGGGGAGTATTAATGTTCCTGATCCTCAGAATGTTCTGAAGTAATGGAGGCCTGGTCAGAGGAAAGGTATTCTTCCTCCACTCTGGGCCTTTTGTCCGAGGGGGGTTGAGAACCCCTGATAAGAGTAATCAAATCCTCAGCCATTTTGAGCATCTGCTTTTTAGGCATGGGGCCTTGAGAGGGGTCCTGTGGAGCTTGTCTTTTAGTATGCATGGCTGCTTTAGATTTAGTGAAAGCCTTAATGGAAAAAGAAGAAGAAGGCCTAAAGACACCTTGAGAGGTGGCAGGCCTGTCTAAACTCTGAGTTTCCCCGCCAAGAGTGGCTTCTGTATCTGTAGTCGGGATGTGGGCCGAAGAGCCTGCGACCTCGGGCACAGAAGACACCGCTAATGAAGTGTCATTGGTAGTCAGGGGCTGCGTAGGCGCCTCGCTGAGAACCGGAGCACCTGTAGTCGGCTTTAGTGTGGTGTCGGTAGAAGTCGCGGACCTCGTATGTCAGTCCTTATCTTTGCGTCTTTTACTCAAAACTGGAGCCAGAGTATCCGACGACATAATGTAATTAAACTTTTTGCCAAAATAGTGTTGGGCGAACTCCGCCCGACGCTTAATAGTGCGTCTGTTGAATGTAGCACAAAAACGACAGGCCGAGACGTCGTGGTCTAGGCCTAAGCAAGGAATGCAGAGGGAATGGAAATCCTTATGCGGTACTTGCTTCCCACATGAAATGCAATTATTAACTTTGTCTGACATCGGTCTGAGGCAAGAAAAGTTTCCCCAACGGGGTACTTAGCTTTCAAGAAGTCTTCGGTTGCAAAATATTCGTAATCTCAGGAGCTGGCCGACCGGCACTTGCGAACTGCTTCTGCTTCGGGCACCGCGCGGCAAGAAAGACTGAAGAAAATGGCGTTGGCTGGTTCCTTTATACCCCTGTCGCACTGACGTCAGGGAAGAAGTGACGATATCCGACGCCGGACCTAGACTTTGGAATTCGGCCGACCGAGGACCCACCTGACGGCAGGAAAACCCATCTGTTACGACTGCAGCTGTATGCACGATGAACATCATTTTATTCCACAGAAATAGATGACAACTTATAAAACCATATACGTGACAATTTTATATTTCTGTTTTTAGGAATAAATTAACAGCGTATGACAAGCAAAATATGATAGCAATGTGAGAATACTCTGAAAATAATAAAGCAAAGAGAACAGGTATGAGACTAAAACATTTCCAAGGTAAAAGCTTTTAATATGCATTCAACAGTTTCTCATATCCGGGCATAGTTTAGAAATTCTGGTTCGTTTTGCTTCCTACGCTTTCAGCTTCAATAATTTTTCATTGCACAAATCCTTTTCGGTGTAATCACTTCACTAATGTAAGATGTGATGACTTGCTTAAGGTTATAAAGTGGCAGAAGCCTAGGTAAGCAAGTAAATAAACAAAACAAAATGAGTTGCATGCTATACTAGATCTAACAGGTACCGCTATGGCAGACGTATCGTAAACACATACAATATCATATATGGACTGGGAGGTATGTGGATTTCGAATGTGCAGAAGTGAAAGAGGAAGCAAAAGTTGTGGTGGTGGAATGACATCTGGGATAGTCTAACAGACAAGTACAAAAAAGCACAGAAAGACTGACATGTTGCCCTTGAGGTAAGCAGGACATGCCTAAAAGGAATCTACTGAAGAAATATAAATCAGATGATGGAAATAAGGATAACAAAAGGCTTAAAAGCAAGATTAGTGAATAGGTAAAGAGGTGCCATCTCATGGGGGATCTTGACCTTCAAGCAGGGAAGTCTGTAGTGCCAAGTGTAGGAAGAAAAAGATAAGCATAGAATCTTGGCAGCACCTGGACTCAAAGTTACATCCTCAATAAGAAAAGGGGGAACCACTCTTGATTTAGTCCTAACCAGTACAGAAGGAATATTTAAGGTGACAGAGACCAAGGCTAAGACTAGCAACACATACACTACTGTACTCCTTGTATTAAAAACTGTCTCATTATATCACCTTATAATACCATCTCAAGAGATGCTGTGGTTATTGTATTATTCTGTTGCTATTTTACTTATTTCTTTTAATCTTCTATGTGAGTTGTTCCCCAAGTGCCAGCTTATGTAAATCCTACATATTTATATAATTTGCATTTTCCTTGAACATACTGTCCTATTACGCTGTCTTTTACTACATTTTATGTTTTTATTTAAATGAATGTCTAGAAATCACTGTTTTGAGGACTTCATTGAAAATGTGAATTCCAGACAGACATTTATTGTTAAATAATGTAAATAAATTAGGCAGATTTAAAAAATTCCCTACAGCATACTCTGTCAGAAATAGTGACATTAGAGTAAATGGCTGGAACTAAGGAAATTACTTTTTTTTTTTGTGCTGGGACACAATATCTAAATTGCTAGACATAGTAAGGCCTTAAGATTAATTCTGTTGGCTGCCAAAAAAAACTACTAGAAAATAGACATCAAAGTCTAAATCAGCTGTATTTGAAGTACTGAGTGCTATAAAGGAGATAAAAGAACAGGAAGAGGGAAGAGGGATCTTTAGAAAAGGGAAGGAGCAAATAACAGAAATAAATGGCATCTGTGGGAAAATACATGAGGAACAATGTTGAGGAGGAAGAGAAGTGAGGTTTAAGGGAAGGCAGGAATTCAGCAATTTATGTCATGTTGGACTGATAATTACAAAAAGAAAAGATGTGCAATGTACAATGTATGTAAATGAAAAAATGTTAATATGGTTGGTTTTCTTTTCTGGTAATGTGCCTTACAGGTCTACTTCTATTTCCCGAATTCCCACTTAAATCTAACTACAAAACAATGAGACGACATTGCCGAAAATTTAGTTTAATGTACACCCAGATCACCGTAATTTAACTCCGGAAAACTAACCACTTGGTCACCATGGCAAACTTTGCCTTTTTCTCCAATACAGTGCAATCTCAGAGTTACTATATTTAGTTGGGGGGGTGTGGAGGGGGCAGCCACCCACCTAGGGGGTTTGGGCAAAGCCCCCCACTTGGGTGGGTTTGATTTGCTTCAGGTTTCTTTTTAAAGTGGTGGTGGTCATGTGGTTAGTTTACTGGGGTTACATTACAGTGATCCGGGTGTTCGTTAAAGTAAATTTTCGGCAACGTCTTCTTGTTGCTCGACTAAGTGAGACTTCGTTAAATAGAAGTAGATCCGTCTTCACTGATAATTTATTAAAGGCATTAGAAAACAAATACAAATAAATGTAATTCATGCCACTGTGTGGTCTGGAATAATGCTGTGATGTGTCACAAGATATAGATCAGTACTGACTACAGGATACACAGAAACAGTGACAAACCATATGAAAAGATTAGAGATTAAAACAGTGGGAAAAGCTGTAGTATTACATTCCAGACAAAATGTGAAAGACAATATGGGAAAAGAATGCAAAACAGCAGGGGTTAAGAAAGCAAGTTATGAATGAAAAGAGAGATACATAGTGAAGGATAAAAAGGAAGGAAAGATGAGAAAAGGTACCTAAATATACCAGACCAAGGCTGCCCTACAAAAGACAATGGTAAATGTGAATAAAAAAAGACAGAAAAGTTTGAAAATGGTGCTGCTCAAGTGGAATTTAAATGTTTCACCTTTGGAAGTTGCTGGAGACATGGAGGCCCCTCACAGTATTTGTTTTATATTGTTGACCACAATGAAACCAAAACTGACTTGGGTTACACTGTGTTCTACAGAACGGTTATCCAATAGTTTTAAATTTCACACCAAATACTGTATGGTTCTTGCCCACCTTTTCCACTTTCTCTTGATCAGCCTTAATTATTGGGTCAAAAAAGAGAGGACCCTTTGAAAGGGGTTTATGCATAAGAGATCTGTATGAGAAAAACATCAAGGAGATACGATCCACCTGTCATCTGAGAAAAGTGATTTTGGATAATTTATGGCCCAGTTTCCCCAAATGCAAAGGATACCAATAGTTCACACTTCCTATACTGTCTGCATCTCTACACGCAGAACCCAAGTCATCTATGAATTGTGTAGGCTACGCAGGGTATATTCATCTCTATTAGAATACTCTGAAAAGAATACTGGAAGATTGACTGACTGGTTAATATTTGTTTGGGATGCTATTTTTATGTATAAAGGAAGGACTGGTATGTAAAGAGACCCTGTCTTAGTGGAAATCCAGATAAGCAAGACTACACAAAACAGCCTGTAAATCCAAAACTCATCTGGCAAACTAATGGCGATGAGAGATACTTAAGATCAGCTGAACTAGCTGGCTCAATTAAGCAGTATGTCTAAGATGAACTTAGTCCCATGGAGGAAGTGTGTCAAAAGCAAAAGATTCCTTTCACAGAGGCCTTATAAACCGTTTGTGATGCTCGGGATGCTAGGGAATAAAAGTTAAAGCCTAGGTAAAAACTAGATACTGTTGCCAGATGAATTTTGATGAAAAAGATGCTATGGCCTGCATCAAACAAGGAGAACAAGACTAAAAAATGAGGTAATCAGAACCAGGAAGAGATCTAATACCTGCTGAATTAACCAGAGGGAGAACTTTATTTCCACGTCCCTTCACAGACTTTCCAACTGGAAAACTTTTGTGATTATGTGAGAATTTCGAACACCCTTAGAGAGTTTAATGCATCACTAATCAGGCATACGGAAGAAATTATGAAGTTAACTGAAGGAATAGACTTGGCCAGGGGAGGCATGCCAGATGGGAGACAGGAAATCCAGAAGCAGAGACTTCTTCAGGGGAGACCAAAAAATATTGTGCCTCTTCCTACTTCATATTGCTTATGTTTAGGTGTTCAACTGCATTTAGTTTGCCACGTTTGCTACAACTTTTTGGTAGCCTGATTAAATTGATGCCAGCATTCTACTGAATTGCTGCTTTGTTTGAGCTGTTTTTTTACTGCTTGATTGTGAGCTAATTTATCACATTTGCACAGTTATAAACAATTTACTAACTGCATTTGTTACTGTAATTCCTTGCTATTTGCTGCAATTCATTACTGTTTAACTGCATTTTACTGCATTTCATTACTGTAAACTGTATTTTTTCATACCGCGAGTTCTGATTTTTGTCTTAAAGTGGTTAATCTGTGCTTTTTTGTGAGTTTTATGGTGTTCTTAACCCTCAGATTGAGTAGCATAGTCTGGATACAGGTTTCCTGCATCCACAGCCATTTGTTTTTGCCTTCTGTGTTTTTGGCAGCCATCTTGTGTTGATAGGTGCCTATCTTCTCTGCTAGTAAGAGTAGCAGGTCTGCCTGGACCTCGTCTGGCACAAGATGGCTGGTAAAGAAAGCAGGGGCTAGCAGGACTGGCTAGACTTCTGCGACTAGAATCTAATTTTTTGTGGTATTTAAAACCCATGTTTGAGCTGGTTTGGGCTTGTTTGTACATCACGCACTGCAGCTGCACTGTTTTTAACCCACTGCAGGGTATTCCAGCTACAGATTTTCCCTTAGTAGCACTTGTGTGATCACTTAGTAGTACTCCTCTTACACCTTCCACCCTTTACCCCCTTAGCCGTCTCAGTCCTTGCTCCCTCAGATTCTAATATGAATGGACAATTTCCTACGGTTTCTCCTGCCATCCAGCCATATGGGCATCCAGAGACAGCGTAGCAACTGCCTCATGTACACAGACAACCCTCAACTACTACAGTCTAGAAACTCAATCTGTGAGAGATGCAGTTACATTAAGAACCAAGAATCTATGCTCTCTCCCTCACAAACCAGTATATCTGACACTAAAGAGGTGGTCATCACAAACACCACACCTCAACCACTCCCACACCTGCGCAACACACCCGCATATGTGGAGGTACTCAACCAAAACATAAAAAAAAAAAATAATTCTTCCGAGGCAAAAAACACACACGAACTCCACTGCCCATCACACCACGCAGTCCACACACCTGTGTTTAACCACACCACACAGTCCACACAACTGTGTTGCACAGCCACTAAGGCCTAAACATAAACCCAACATATTAGTCACAGGAGAGTCCACTGTGAGACACACAGATGAGCCCCTCACTAGGCTAGATAATGAGAAAATCACGGTTAGTTGTATGTCAGGTGCCAGAATCCACCATATCATCCATGCACTCAAGTCTCTCAACAACAGGTACTCTTATGACTCTGCCATAGTCCATGTTGGAGTGAATGACTTGAGACTTACCTCCCTGGACTATATGAAGAGAGACATGATCGAGCTTGCTGAATGTGTGTCCCAGGCAGGCAAGTTCCTAGCCTTAGGCATCATTTTACAGTCATACAGAATGATGCCTCAAAACAAACAGAAAATGACTGACTAAATTTAGTTTCTGGTGTCATTCCAAGGGGATCCAGTACCAGACAGCCTGGGAAGACATGATCAACAGACCACAATGCTTTGCCAGAGATAGCCTGTATACATCTCCCTTGGGCTTCAGGCTTCTGGCAAAGGCTCTTGCCGCCCCCGTAGTGGCTTTTTTAGTCAATGCCATGAGGTCAAAACTAACATGAAAATTTCATCAAAACACAAATTAAAGGTCATGCTGCTAAATGCTAGGAGTCTAAACACGAAACTGCACTCATTGTAAGCATTCTTAACCCTGGAAGATGCTGACATTTGTGCAGTCACAGAAACCTGGTTTAAAGCTGTGGAGAGCACCCCAGCCATAAGAAGTTACTCATCCTATCAGACATTCAGACCTCAGACCATGGACAGCAAAGCCAAAGGAGGTGAGGTTGCAATATATATTAAAGACATTCACAGCTCCAGGCTGGTAAAACAGTATTATGCACAGGAGACACTCCAGGTGCAGTTAACCATTGACAAGACCCCTATTCAAATCATAGCTAGCTACAGGCCCTCAAATTTGACTCAAGATGCCCAACTCCACCTTTCTAGACCTCTTCGAATCCATCAAGGTTCAACTTTTTACCATGATCCTGGGCGACTAACTATCTAACACAGACAGTAAGAACTACTCATGCCAAGACACAAATGCCCAAAGATTCTTTGATTTCATCAATGCAAATGCTCTGGACTAGCTGGTTGACATCCCCACAAGAGGTGATAAAATCTTGGACTTGGTATTAACCAACATGAGTAACTACTAGTATCTCTACAGTGTCATAGGTTCATAGAGGTGTACTAGGCTAATGGCCCTGGAGCCATTACAAGCCTAGCCCATAGGATTACCCTGGCATTGTGCCACCCGACCTTAGTTCCCAGTGCTTCTGTCGAGTAAAGCCACTGGAGTGATTCCCGGGGTGAATTTTCAATTTCCCATCCACTCATCAAGATTTCTCTTGAAGAGGGCCAGTGAGGTGCTCTGTTTGACAAGTAAGGGAAGTCTACTCCATAGCATTGGCAGTCTCTGGGTTATGAACCTGTCCCTCCAGCACGTTCTGTTGATTGTGGTAATGAGGGTGAAGTCTCTGGACCATGTGGTGCATAGGGATTGGGATTTCTTTACATGTAGCATTTCTAACACAGCTGGGTCAGACATGGCTTTGTAAGTCAAGCAGAGATCGCCTCGAAGTAAGCGATATGAGACAGAGAACAGCTGGAGATTTTTTGAGTCTGTCCATACAGGACAAGTGTTTAAGGCCTCGGATCCTCTTTGTGAGGTACTTTTGCGGCCTCTCCAGTTGTTGCAGGTGTCTAGTGAGGTAAAATAATCAGCCCTGCCAAGTCTCAAACCCAGGGCCCTGTACACCATAGTCAGAGCAATGTACCACTACACCATTTTAACTGTCATCCTCCCTGTACGATCCGACCACAAAGCAGTCACTTTCGAAGTCACCATCTCACCTGCCCACCCCCCCAGCTAGGGTCAAAGAAAACAAACGTCTCCAAAGCTGATTACAACCTCCTGAGGGAAGGTATAAACAGTTTCACAGCTACCTTCCCTCCATAGGGACTGGAACATATGTCCAAAACTGCACCAAAGTTCTATATGAGCATTCATATAGCTGCATGGACTCCGAAATACCAGACAGGACAAAATCCACCTGTCTGGTGGACATCTGCAAAAAACTCTATAATAAAAAGAAATAAATTGCTGTCCAGACCAAGAAGGAGCAGGTGCCTAATTGGAAGAAATCTCTCCTTAGTTTGAACAAGCAAATAAGAGCATTAGTGAAATCCTCTAAAGCAAACTCAGAGTCCAAACTGGCCACATCTACTAAAGATAAACATAAGGCCTTCATATATATCTGCAATCTCAAAGGAAACATGCACATCTGCTCAGAACTGGTGGTCAAGGACACTACATACACAAACACCGTAGATATAGCCAACCTGCTAGCAGACAGGTACAGGGAAAACTTTACCCCTCTGCCCCCCATCAGTAAATCAGGACATCACCAGCACCTGTCCCCCTCCCCTCATCACCATGGAATAGGTCTTTAATGCCCTCTCAAAGGCAACATCCCAAGCTACATCCTACATGAACTCAGGCAAGAACTTGCAGCACCATTAGGCACCTTATTCATCTAAAGCCTGAGTATCCGCTTAATCTCAGCCGAGTGGAGGACAGCCACTGTCATCGCTTTGCACAAAGGTGAAGCGTCCACCATCCCAGGAAATTATAGACCCACCAGCCTAACTATCCTGATCTGCTAGGCCATCGAACGGAGTATCATGGACCTCACTAACAATGACATTGGCAACCTCCAAACACTAGATCACACACAGTTTGGTTTCATCAAGGGGAGGTCATTCCTGTTAAATTTGGTCAAATTCTTTGAGACAGTCACCAAAGCCATGGATGAGGACAAGACGGTGTACACCGCCTACCTTGACCTGGCCAAAGCATTCGATACTATTCTCCTCTTGGGTATAATAAATAAACTCTCTCAACAAGGCATTGATCCGTATGTTACCAGCTGGGTAGCAAACTGGCTTACTGATAGAACTGACCTAGTAAAATAGGGGAAGCCCCCTCAAACAGTAGACTTGTAACAAGCAGTGTACTCCAGGGATTTGTCCTGGGGCCTCTGTTTGGGAAACACTTTTCTGAGGTGCAGGCCAAAACCACTGCGCTATGGCTGACCAAGTTTGCAGATGACTGCAAGCTGGACGTTATCAATTCCTCTAGTGATGTGGGCATCCTCCAAATGGGTCTCACCCAAACAAATGACTCATGCCAGAAACATGACCTCAAAATGAATGCCAAAAAAATGCATCATCATCCCCTTTGGGGAGAGAGACTTCCCCACAAATTATCACATTAATAACAAGGTCCTAAGTATGCAATCAGCTGTGAGGGACTTTGGCACCAAGGTTGATAGCAAACTAACTTTTGACTACCATATTGCCTCCTTTGCATGGAAAGCCTTCTACATGACCCACCTCATTATTAAGGTTATCTCATCCAGTGACAAGGAGGTCATAACATACCTGTATTACTCCCTTATAAGACCTATTATTGAGTACAAAGCCCCTTTCAGCATGTACCAAACAAAGCACATGCAGCAGCTGGAGAGACCAAAGAGGTTCCTCCCCAGCAGAATCCAGGGCCTCAAACATCTACCCTAAACAAATAGGCTACATGCCCTGTCCCTCTCCTTAGTCTCATACAGACTCCTCAGAGGTGACCTCTGTCTGGCATACAAAGCAAATAAATGCGGGGGACTGCTGCACATCAGCAAGTCAAGCTCCACTCGAGTAACTTGCACATGCAACTTCAACCTGATCTGTAACATCAAACAGGGCTTGTTGGCAGGACAGACTTGTGTCCCAGAGACTCCCCCTTCTGTGGGATACATTCCCTCCCTCTCCACGTCAAGCAGAGTACCTCATTATCCCTTTTTAAATGCAACCTGGATAACTGCATGGGGAGCAGAAAATACACTCATGGGATTCCATCTGTGTCCCTACTGGACAGGGGCATCAGGTGCTTACTTGTCCGAACATGGCCCAAATTCTTGGCTAGGCTTGTAAAGGCCTCAGGACCAATAGCCTAGTAACTTCCTATGATCCTATAAGGGGAACAGAACTTGTACAGGTCAGAAGGGGGTTCTGCACAACTTGGCTTTCTGTATGAAAGGGGTAAGAGTGGAAAAGTGTGCAGATGTCCCAACAGCTATTGATGGATAAAAGCATTCTTGACAGTCTGTCCCAGTGGAGGGATCAAGTCACAGAAAATATTGTATTTGACATTTTACAGGGATGCAGAAGGATTACAGCAAAGCTTCCACCATTGAAAAAACATCTTTTCATGCTATCATCAGGTTAAGACACTATCAATGAGGCATCAGAATGCATCTACATAACTTATCTGCTAAGCAGCTGACTCAGTTGGGGGATGCGCATTATGAAAAAGAACTGTGGGTTGATTGCCAAGAAGGCATAAGAATATGGGAATGGAAGAAGAGGCTATGACCTGGTGATGTTGTGTCCATTGATGCACCAGACTACCAATGTCTGTACATACAGCTATTACACCCTGCATGGTCATCCTGAAATGCCTACAGTGCCGGGATTATTGCCCTCTACAGAATACTGATGTGCAGACTGGTCTATGTTCATAGGTTTACAGGTAGGCACAAGGCTATTGGCCCTGGGGCCTATATAAGCCTAGCCAAAAGGGTACCCTGGCTTTCGCCACCCATGAAAATTATTTTCTTGAGTCCCTGTCGAGTAGATCCACAGAAGTGATCCCCAGGATGAACTTCCTATTTCCCATCCAATCATTAAGATTTTTCTTGAAGAGTGTTAATAAGGAGCTTTGTTTGAGATATATATATATATATATATATATATATATATGTAGTTTGTTCCAGAGTATGGGAAGTCTCTGGGACAGGAATCTATCCCTCCAGCATGTTCCGTTTATTGTGGTGACAAGATTTAGCTCCCTAGAACATGTAGCTCAGAGGGAGTGGGATTTCTTTAAGTGGAGCATTTCCAACAGCTCTGGGTTTGACATAGCTTTGTATGTTAGGCAGAGACCGCCTCTGAATAGGCGATATGCGACCGAGTAAAGCTTTCGTTTTTTGAGACGGTCTGCATAGGGCATCTGTTTGAGGTGGTAATCCTCTCTGTGAGGTATTTCTGTGGTCTTTCCAGTTGTTGTAGATGTCTTGTGAGGTACATAGCAAAAGAGGTATTTTACTCTATAATGGGTCTAATGAGTGGTGAGTAGAGGGGAACAATGACCTCTTTTACCTGGATGTGAAACCTTTTGTGATGAGGTGTGCCACGTAGAAGGATTTCCTAACTACTGTGGTGATGTGATTATCAAAGGAGAGACGACTGTCCATCTTTGTCCCAAGGACTCTTATCATACTTTCAGTTTTAAGTAGACTACTGCCTTTGTGGGAGTTCATGGGTACAGAGTTTTTACCAAAGTAGAGGACAATGCACTTTTTGGCATTGAGCTTGAGGCTATGGCTTTGACACCAGGCATCTGTCTCAGTGAGGCCCTTTTTAGGAAGTCCACATTGTTAGGAGTTTTGATTACGGCTCCTAGTTTACAATTATATGTAAACTTAGCCAAAGACCTTTTGTGTTAGCCTGTACTTCAGAGAAGTAGATACCAAATAGGAGAGGACCCAGGACTGAACTCTGTGGTACTCCACTTTTCACTGGTCAGAAGTCGGATTTGGAGTCTGCTACTTTCACAGTGTAGGTTCTGTCAGTGAGCCAGTTGGCAACCCATCTTGTGACACAGGAATTTATACCTAGTTTAGTGAGTTTATCTCTAATTCCAAAGTGGGGGATGGTGTCGAAAGACTTGGCAAGATCTACATAGGCTGTGTGAACCACCTTACCCTCGTCTACTGCTTTGCTGACTGCTTCAAGGAAGTTTATCAGGTTTAGGGAACATGATCTTCCTTTTACAAACCCGAACTGGGTGGAGTGCAGAGTTTGGAGATGACCAATGTCATTGTTTATAAGTTCCATGATGATATGTTCCATAGCCTTGCAGACCAGGCTTGTCAGGCTAATGGGGCGACAGTTCCAAGGTCCGTGGTGGCTCCACCTTTGTGGAGTAGGATAACCGTCACAGTGCACCATTCAGTGGGCACAAAGCCTGAGAGTGAATTCAAACTAGATCTTTCCTGCAATGATTGGTGATCAAAAGCTAGTCCAACATAGGTTGGTATAGCATAGACCATGGAGATGCCAGCAGCCGTCGTACAATTCTCATGTGATATCTGGATACTGGAAGCAGAGTTATTGTCGCTGCCATAAAAACCTAGGGCCTGTAAAATTAGACGAGTGGGTAGCTTCTTGCTGTGAATTATCTTTTGAACCTGGGCTACAATTTTTCAAAGTCATACTGAGGAAGGGATGATGCAGTTGTCGTCGTAGTCAGCACTACACCTAGAAACTCTAAACCAAGTTGGAAACGGATGAGATTTTTTTGTGATTTATAGTTATCCCTCGGTATACACAGGCGTTAAGAAAATCCCTTGTCTCTATCAATGGATGCCGGGTCAAAGCGGTAATGAGCCAGTTGGCCAAATATGGAAACATCGGAATCCTTGCAGTCTCAAGTGAGCTGCTACTACTGCCACACATTCGGTGAACAGCCTTGGGGCTGTGGTGAGAACAAAGGACAGTGCATTGAACTGATCATGTCTGGTTCCCAACTGGAAGCAGAGGAACTTTCTGGAGTACTTGCCCATTTTTATACTATAACATGCATCCTGAAGATCTGTCAAGCACATCCAGTCGTCCTTTCCTAAAAACTGAAGAATGAATTGCACAGTAACCATCCAGAATTTTATTTGCCAAACTGATTTTCTCAACACACCGAGATCCAAAATTGGTCTCCAGTCCTCCCAGTTTTTTTCTGGCACTGAAAAGAATCTTGAGTAAACTCCAGATCCTCTCTGGTCTGGTGGGACTTCTTTGATGAGTCTCTTGTCTAGCAGGTTTTGGACTTCTAGAACTGCTGGTTCCCTTTGACTGGGTCGAACATCGGTGATTTTTTTACAGGGAAGGGAAAAGGGTATGGTAAAACCTCTGGGAATAGTCCGTTGCACCTAGGATTCTCTTAAGATTAGCCAGTCATTTAGGTGCAAGGATAAGCATCCCCAGACTGCCTCCAAAGGAAGGCAAATCAGGCCTCCCTTCACAAACAGTGAAAGGGCTTACTCGGAAAGGAGTCCCTGAAGCCCTGCTTCTGTGGGCCACCTCTGCCATATGGACGACGTCTTCCATTGTGGTTCCCCCCTTTGCCCCTAGGGGAACCAACTAGACATGCATCTTGGAAAGGCCCTTAGGGCTTACTGAACTTCTTTTTTCCACTGCTCTTCTGATTCCTGGAAAAGGATCTTTGGGAAGTGGAAAAATTAATGCCATATGCAGAAAGGGTCTTAACATCCTTATCACACCTCAGTAACGTCTAACAGTAGGGCCCACACTGACACAAACCATCAAAAAGGAGTACTGATGACTGAAGACTTAAAGGGCTCTGCAAAGTCACAAAGGTGCATCCAAACGTGTCT